>NC_141877.1:33100606-33252121 GCF_056163025.1 Triticum urartu
TGTGAATGGTTCATTGAATCTCGGTCGTGGTAATACACATGTTCACGCCAAAAGATGTAGAGTTAATAATGATAGTACCACTTTCTCGTCGCACTGCCGCTTAGATCATATTGGCGTAAGATGCATGAAGAAACTCCATGTCGATGGATGTTTGGAGTCACTTGATTTTGAATCACTTGACACATGCGAGCCATGCCTCATGGGCAGGATGACTAAGACCCCGTTTTCAGGTACAATGAAACGGGCAAGTGACTTGTTGGAAATCATGCATGCTGATGCGTGTGATCCAATGAGAATTGAAGCGTGCGGTGGATATCGCTATTTTCTCATCTTCACTGACGATTTGGGTAGATATAGGTATATCTACCTAATGAAGCACAAGTCTGAAACGTTTGAAGAGTTCAAGCGATTTCAGAGTGAAGTTAAGAATCATCATAACAAAGAAGATCATGTTCCTACGATCTGATCAAAAGGGGATTTTCTGAGTTATGAGTTTGGCAATCACTTAAGACATTGTGGAATTGTTTCGCAGTTGAAGCCACCTGAACACCACAAGGTAATGGTGTGTCCGGACGTCGTAATCGAACCTTATGAGATATGGTGCGATCTATGATGTCTCTTATCGATCTACCGCTATTATTTTGAGGTTATGCATTAGAGACAGCTGCATTCACTTTAGATAGGACACCATATAAGTCCGTTGAGATGACGTCGTATGAACATTGGTTTGGCAAGAAACCAAAGTTGTCGTTTCTTAATGTTTGGGGCTGCGATGCTTAAGGCTTTAGCAGGAGAAGCTTGAACCCAAAAGCGGACAAACACATCTTCATAGGATACCCAAAGGTGACAGTTGGGTATACCTTCTATCTCAGATCCGAGGGCAAATTGTTTGTCGCTAAGAACGGGTCCTTTCTCGAGAAGGAGTTTCTCTCGAAAGAATTGAGTGGGAGGAAGATAGAACTTGATGAGGTTGTCGAACCTTTACTTCAACCAGAGAGTGATGCAACACAGAAAGATGTTTTCTATGGCACCTACGTTTGTTGAATAGGAAGTTAATGATAGTGATCATGAAGCTTCGGATCAAGTTGCTATCGAACCTCGTAGGTCGACAAGGATATGTACTACTCCTGAGTGGTATGGTAATCCTGTCTTAGATATCATGTTGTAAGACAACAATGAACCTACGAGCTATGGAGAAGTGATGGTGGGCCCGTATTCTGACAAATGGTTAGAAGCCATGAAATCCGAGACAGGATCCATGTATCAGAACAAAGAATGGACTTTGGTGGACTTGCCCGATGATCGGCAAGCCATTGAGATAAATGGATCTTTAAGAAGAAGACGGATGTGGGCGGTAATGTTATCGTCTATGAAGCTCGACTTGTGGGAAACAGTCTTTTCAAAAGTTCAAGGAGTTGACTACGATGAGAATTTCTCACCCGTAGCGATGCTTAAGTCCGTCGGAATCATGTTAGCATTAGCTGTATTTTTCGATTATGAAATCTTACAGATGGATGTCAAAACAAGTTTTCTTACCAGTTTTCGTAAGAAAAGTTGTATGTGATACAATAAAAGGTTTTGACGATCCTAAGGATGCTAAAAGGTATGCTGGCTCCAGCAATCCTTCTATGGACTAGAGCAAGCATCTCGGAATCGGAATATATGTTTTGATGGAGTGATCAAAGCTTTTAGGTTTATACAATGTTTGCTAGAAACTTGTATTTACAAGAAAGTGAGTGGGAGCACTACAACATTTCTGATAAGTATATGTGGATGACATATTGCTAATTCAAAATAATGTAGAATTTCTGGAAAGCATAAACGGTTGTTTGAAGAGTGTTTTTCAAAGGAAGACCTGGATAAAGCTGCTTACATATTGGGCATCAAGATCTATAGATAGATCAAGACGCCTGATGATACTTTCAAAGAACGCACACCTTGACATGTTTTTGAAGGAGCTCAAAATAGATCAGTCAAAGAAGGGGTTCTTACCTAAGTTGTAAGGTCTAAAGTTGAGTAAGACTCAAAGATTGACCACGGCAGAAGAAAGAGGAAGGACGAAGGTCGTCCCCTATGCTCTTGTCATAGGCTCTATACGGTATGCCATGCTGAGTACCGCACCTGATGTGTGCCTTGCCACATGTCTGGCAAGAGGGTACAAAGGTGATCTAGGAGTAGATCACCAGATAGCGGTCAAAATTATCCATAGAGGAATAAGGAAATGTTTCTCGGTTATGGAGGTGATAAAGAGTTCGACGTAAAGAGTTACGTCGATGCAAGCTTAACACCTATCCGGATAGCTCTGAGTAGAGATACCGGATACGTATAATGGAGCAATAATTTGGAATAGCTCCAAGTGGAACGTGGTAGCAGCATCTACAATATAAAGTTTTGCGAAATAGATAGGGATCTGAATATGGCAAGACCCGTTGACTACAACCTCTCTCACAAGCATAACATGATCAAACCTTGAAAGTGCGTTATATCGACTAGAGGGGGGTGAATAGGCGATTTTTATGAAAGTCTTCAAAACGTGGATGTTATGAAAACAAACGATAGAAATAAACCTATTACCCTGCAGCGGAAGGTAGACTACACTAGGCAAGCCATAGTCAAGTATTCAATAGAGTGAAAGCACAATGACTAATAGCAGCAATGTAGTAAGGATCAGGTAGGAAGATATTGTGAAGCCACACAAAACACGCAGTCACTCAGTGAAGACAAAAGATAGTGCGAACATACAATGACTTCACAAGGAGTAACAGTAAGTAAAGGGAAGGGAAGATGAAACCAGTGACTCGCTGAAGACAATGATTTGTTGGACCAGTTCCAGTTGCTGTGACAACTGTACGTCTGGTTAGGGCAGCTAGGTATTTAAACCTTAGGACACACAGTCCCGGACACCCAGTCCTGAACACGCAGCTCAGGACACCCAGTCCTCACCGTATTCCCCTTGAGCTAAGGTCACACAGACCTCGCCCAATCACTCTGGTAAGTCTTCAAGGTAGACTCCCAAACCTTCACAGACTTCGTTCACCGGCAATCCACAATGTCTCTTGGATGCTCAGAACGTGACGCCTAACCGGCTGGAGGATGCACAGTCCTCAAGTGTAATAAGTCTTCAGATCACACAGACAAGAAGACTTAAGTGATGCCTAATTCTCTTTGGCTCTGGGTGGTTAGGGCTTTATCCTCGCAAGGAATTCTCTCTCAAAGGCTTCGAGGTGGGTTGCTCTCAAACGACAAAAGCCGTACTCTGAATCTAAGCAGCCAACCGTTTATGGTTGTAGGGGGTGGGCTATTTATAGCCACTTGGCAACCCGACCTGATTTGTCCGAAATGACCCTGGGTTACTAAGGAACCGACACGTGTTCCAACGGTCAGATTTCAAACTCACACGGCAACTTTACTTGGGCTACAAGCAAAGCTTACTTGTCCGACTCTGGACAAGATTCGCTCTCATAGTCTTCACTCGAAGATATAGGTTTTGTTTAAGCATCACTTCAGTCATTCTGACTGGTTCTCTTGGACCCCACTTAACAGTACGGTGGTTCCTATGACTCAAAAAAGAAGAAAAAGAACTATGAAAGATCTAAGTCTTCGAGCTCCATAGGCTTCATGTGATGTCTTCTCTTGTCATAGTCTTCAATGTGAATATCTTCATATACCACCTTTGACTTCAATGTCTTCATACATTTTTAGGGGTCATCTCTGGTAGGAAAACCGAATCAATGAGGGACTTCTACCTGTGTTATCCTGCAATTCTCACAAACACATTAGTCCCTCAACTAGGTTTGTCGTCAATACTCCAAAACCAACTAGGGGTGGCACTAGATGCACTTACAATCTCCCCCTTTTTGGTGATTGATGACAAACTAGTTGAAGTTTTCAACAGGGAATATAATCTGTGAAATTGTAAAGGATAAGGAATTGTCTTCATAAGTTGCACGGGCTCCCCCTGAAGATGTGCATATAGGTAATTTGCTTTTGGAATGCAAATGCACATGGCAAGTTGTACTTGTGGAGATCCACTTCAACTTATGATGACAATCCACTATGCATGTGAAAGTATATGAAGATAATGACATGCATAATGGAAAATGGACGTCTGCAGAATAATCTAAGTGCGGAATTTATCGTCGCACATGCGGAATTTATCATCGCAACACAAGGTGGCAGATAAGTAGCGGACGACCATCGAGTTTAAGTGTTACAACTCAAAGAACCAAATGTAGCAAAACGAGAGTTGTAAGCACGAAGCAAAATATAAAGCACCCGCCCATATGGACCCGCTTGAAGACTATCAACCTCATATGCTTCTCCCCTTTTGTCAGTAAGGACCAAAAAGGTTTGAAGACATAGAGCATCTACTCGTTCCCATGAGGAGTAGGTGAAGCAGCAGGGTCGTTGGTGGTGTTTGGTGGTGCTGAAGAGCTTGGAGCAGAGTCGAAGCGTGCTGAAGGAGGTGGCGGTGAAGTAGCATCGTCTTCATCCTCGATCACTCTGGCAGTCACAGTTGCAGCAGAGGAAGAGAACTTAGAGTCTTCAAGGGATGGAGTTCGTCGCAGCACTGCCCTTCGAGGAGGTGTGGAGTCAAACTTGAAGCGCTCAATGAAGCCATCCTCTTGAAGATCATCTTCAGAACACATCAGCGTTAGCCCTTTCCATGTGCGGCGAGAGGTTTCATGGGCAACAAAAGCATTCTTGGTGGCAAGATTTTGAATGCGATTAACATCCACCAAGAGGCTTTGCATCTGACGCTTCAGCCAGTCATGATGCCTATCCTGTTTCTGATGAAGAGCCACAAGAAGCTCTCGGTCATTGAGAACACGAGTGCGCTTCTTGGGTCGTGGAGCAGTTGTACTGTCAGTGGCTTTAGTGAGAGTAGGATGCGGTGCACGTGTAGTGCCAGCCAAAGGATACACACGAGCGACTGCTTCAACTCCTTCAACGTTCTGAGTGAAACTTTGATGCTCTGCATTCTGAAGACTGAGAGGTTCCTTGGCAGGCTCAGGATAGATGGCTTCAATAGACATATCCACATCAGGCAAAAAGATCCGATGGTTGCGGGCCAAGGGCTGATATGAGATAGCGGAGTGAAGCTTGATCAGCCGCATCACCCAAGGGGCGTAGAACTTCAAACCGAACAGATCAGAGCCAGATGCAGCAAGTTGGCGAATGAAGAAATCCTATGTATTGAAGCATTTTCCATGAAGAATGTAGAAGACCAAAGTCTTCATTGCACCTTCAAGCTTGGCATGTGGAGAGTGCCCTTTGATTGGCCAGAGAGTTCACCTTATGATGTGATAAATGGTTCTTGGCAGATACTCAAGGTCTTCAACGAAGAACTCCGTGGGATAAGCAGCATCTTGGGGCAATGGCTTCATCATACTGAGCATCTGACTCATATTAGGTTCAGTCTTCTGAAAGATGCTCTCAATAGCTTCACTATGAAGCTGACAGCCATGCTCGTAGAGATCGCCAGGAGTGGGCAAACCAGTGATCTCAATGATGTCAAAGGCTTTGGCTTCGTGATGAACGTTTCCTGTCATCCACTCCAGGACCCAAGTCTTCGGATCTCTGCTATACCCGCGGATGTGAAGTGTGGCATAGAATTGGAGCAGCAACTCTTCATTCCAATGCTCTTGGTCAGTGACGAATGGCAGCAATCCAACTTCTTTGAAGCAATCCAGAGCTTCTTCCAGACAGGGCAGACCAGCTATAGCTTCAATGTCAAGGCGCTTGTGTGGGAAGATGTGACCTTGGTTGTAAAGAACGCATGAGTAATAGCTTCGCTGCGGATAACTCCAGAACCGATCAGATGATATCCTTTCCCTTGAGTAGGGGTTCCTGGAGCTATTGAAGAATGTGTTGTCTGCTCTAAAGCCATTGATATTGAAGGAGCTAGGTGCTGATGCAGGACCTGGGAACCTTGGCAATCTTGGGATTAGCTTCTGTACCTGAGGCCTGTGCTCAACATGATAGTCGAACTGGGGACCGGCAACAGACTCAGGAATAGAAGTGGCGGGATCAGTGGCTTCGCTGACTTCTGGTGCTTTTGTTGGTGAGGGCTCCACATTAGCTTCAGCCATGACAGCATCAGTGGCTTCACTAGTGTTGGTGGTGTCAGCCGGATTATCTTCAGCAGAGACTTGAGGCCTTGGACCTTTGCGAAGCCTGCGCAACGCGGGTGACGCCTGTGGAGTTGCTGTTGGCTGGGCCTCAAAGTCTTCTTCCTCTTGTGGGCAATCTGCCCATGAAGCATCCTGTGCAATTGGCGTCAGTGGACGACCAATGCTGATGAGTTCTCTGTTCTCGAGCTGAGGAAGGACTGCACCATCTTCTACATGGTCATGTTGACCAATGTCTTCAGCAGCGATGGGATCAGCTGCTAGAAAGTCTTCAGCTTCATGAGCCTCTGTGAAAGCAGGCTCATGGATTGTCAGTTGGCGTTCAGCGTCAGGATGAACCATGGAAATGGGTTCAACTATCAAAGGCTCTGTGGGAGCAGCCCGATCTTTCTTGGTCTTCCTCTTCTTCTTGGAGGGGGCAATAGGAGAGGCTTCAGGATGTTTCCTCTTCCTGGCTTCAGCCTCAGCAGTCCTCGTCTTCTTGAGCTCTGGAGTGGTTGACCGGCTTTTTGGCTTCGAGCCAGTCATTCTAGTTGGGAAGACAATGGGATCTGCTTCCTGCCTTGGTGCGTTAGGTTCAGCCGTAGCGGGCTTCTTCATCTTCTTTGCAGCCATCCTGGGGTCGATGCCAGGACGCCCAAGGGCCTTGCGCTTCTCAGCCTCATTGTAGGCTTGCACACATCTGTCAGCCAGAACCTTCATGCGCTCACGCGAACCCTGAGCTTCCACATGTTTCTTGAGAAAGGCTTCCTTGAGCTCGTGCAGCATAATCTTGAAGTTCTTCACTTCTTTCATGCTGAGCTTGGCCATATGCTTCTTGAACTGAGATTTCTCAAAGTCAATCTTCTGCTTCAGTTCAACAATGCGCTGGGCGATAGCTAGCTCTGAAGCAATGGCACCATGGAAGGCGACACTGAGGCCAATGGGTAGCTGCAGATCTTCGAAGCTGATGTTTGGCGTGTCAAACCACTCATCAATGAAGTTGTGGATGATTGTCACATCAAAGAGAGGCAGATCATTGAAGATTTCTGCTTCTTCTTTGCTCTTGATGAGTTGCTCAAGAGCGTCATCCGCAAGATCTTCATCACTTGACAGATCAATGGCATCATTGCGCAGAATGGCAGAAGCTGTTAGCTCTTGGCCGGTGTGTGGCAGAGGCATCTTGACCTTCTGGGGCTTGGAGATGCGTGATAAATCTTCGGACTGCACACTGTCTTCAGGAGGTGCAGTTTCCAGTGGCTTCGCCCGTGAGATTTTTGGTGAAGGGGCAGGCTTTGAAGCTTTAGGCTTCTTCAACTTCTTTGGCTTCGGCGCTGCAGGCGCTTCATCTGATTCAGCGTCAGCTGCAGGCTCATTCACTACAGTCCCTTGAACCAAGATATGGGTGATGAGGCCTTCAAGGTTGTAGAAAGGACCGACGACATTGGGTTCTGCATCTCGTGTGCTATCAGCCCTTGGAGCTGAGGGACCAGGGTTGAAGTCTAGTCCCAATGTCTTCTCGTTTTGCTTCGCTGAGATCTAGGCAAACTGGAAGTTGCGCTTGAACAGAATGTCGTCACGACACCATAATAGTGACGATGGGTGTGCATCAACAGGCTGTGGCCCACGGACCATGCAGGGATAGAAGCCTTGTTCAATGGCTTCATCTCTGGACCTGGGTTGAAGATTCTTGTATAGGATGTCTCCCCACGGTCTCTTGATGGCATTTTTCTCAGCATATTCCTGGGTTACAAATCGGTATTTGAACCATTGTTCTGCCCAATATCTTCGAATCCATTGGATTCGGGTCTTGCACTGATTGTAATCCTCTTCGGGATCTATCTTGTACAGTTCTGAGAGGTCATCTGGCAGATCTCTAGATGTTTCCCCACGATGCTTTCTGCCACCCTTCCTTGCTGATTTCTCTGAAGCCATGAACTTTAAACTGAAAGGCTTCAACACGTTCAAAGGCTTCAAAGGTTTTCGCTTGCTGGACAAACAGGAACTGGCTTCGGGAGAATTTATGTGATGCTGTAAGAATTCTGCAAATGAATGCAGACTATGAGAACCAAAGGATTCTCCCACGGACATGTACCTGTGACAGCATTAAGGTGCGAGGGAAGGGGAAGAGGTCATATGCATTCTCAGAAGATTTTGAAGATAAATCAGTTTAGAAGACATTGACCTCATCGTGCGAAGACATTCACTCATAGATAAGGAGTTGGTTCCAGATTTGTACGAATCCAGAGATCAGTACAAGTGAGGAATCTAACTACTTTGTGAAGCATAAGTGAATATACTAGGCATGTTATGAGATGCAGTATGAGAGAGATCTAACTTGTGTGAATAGAAACTGCTTGTGGTAGAAAGTGACAAAGCCATAGGATCAACAGTGCCGTAAAAAGGAAGTTTTATTTACCACACTAAGAACTGCTAGACGGAGTGGAAGATGAGGCCGAGCAGTTCGATCTTCCGTGCCCTAACTTGGCGATGGCGGAGAGGACGATGTCCGCGGTCGGCGTGAAGACGGTGTTGGAGAGGTTGCGGCAGCGAAGCGCTTCGTCGCCGGTGTTGTCGAGGGCTAGCGGTGGCGCTAGGGTTCGTGCGAGAGTGGAAGAAGAGATAATGACTGCCGTGAAGTGTGTATTTATAGGTACAGGGGAGGCACTGCATTATTACACAGATGCCCCTGGCGATTCGCATCTGAGGAACACGTGGCCGTTATGCGGAATTTTGGGGTTTGTTCCACGTCCCACGCACGCCTGGATTGTCGGGTGGTCGTTCCTACTTCTCCGGGTTTCATGTGGAGGAATGAGCATTGAAAACAGACTTAATGGTTGTCTCTGTATCTTCTGCTGACAAGGACGCAGGGAAGACATTCGACAGTTTCAATAGAATGCATATGATTTGGAGAGATAGAATTTGAGATAGAAAGCATAGAGAGGTTAGGGTCCGATCACATTCACTTAGTTCAAAATATTCAACAAGAAAACATAACTATAAGTGAATGCTGTAGAGGACAGAACACTAGTATATATATATAATCAACATAGTGAAGATAATCATGAAGACATGTTGAGATTGAAGCCAAACCAAATGGGAAGACATAGCAAGGTAACGCCATGAGTGAAACACTTCAAAATAGAACATTTGGTGGTGGCGTTACCCACCGTATAGTAAGTATTAGACCCAGACACGACGCACAATTATCGTGGCGCTCCGAAGTCAAATTCCACATTAATGTATTCACACTTAGAATGTATGTCTTCATTGATTGAAGATATACTTTACTTCGTGTGTTGCACATCTAAGTCATCAATATGCATAAGGGTTAGGATGTGTGCCTGATCACAGGACATTTGAGGATTCCAGGATATTTAGCTCACACCGTAACTTGCAAAATCTCTTCTCATCCAAGGGCTTGGTGAAGATATCTGCCAATTGCTCTTCAGTGTTGACGTGTATGATATCAATATCTTCCTTCACAACATGATCTCTGAGAAAGTGATGACGAATTTCAATGTGCTTTGTCTTCGAGTGCTGAACTGGGTTGTTGGCAATCTTGATGGCGCTTTCGTTGTCGCAGTAGAGTGGAACTTGCTTCAGATGAATGCCATAGTCTTTGAGTGTTTGCTTCATCCATAGAAGCTGAGCGCAGCAAGATCCAGCAGCAATGTATTCAGATTTAGCAGTGGAGAGAGATACACAGTTCTGCTTCTTTGAAGACCAACATACAAGTGATCATCCCAGAAAGTGGCATGTGCCTGATGTAGACTTGCGATCAACTTTGTCACCAGCATAATCAGCATCTGAGAATCCAACCAGATCAAACTCTGAGCCCTTTGGATACCATAATCCTAGAGTTGGGGTGTGAGCCAAATATCGAAGAATTCGCTTCACAGCTAAGTGATGCGACTCCTTTGGTGCCGCTTGAAATCGAGCACACATGCAAACACTAAGCATAATATCTGGCCTAGATGCACATAGATAAAGTAAAGAACCAATCATGGAGCGGTATACCTTTTGATCGAACTCTTTACCATTGTCGTCAGGACCCAGATGATGCTTGGCTGGCATTGGCGTCGTGAAGCCTTTGCAGTCTTGCATACCGAACTTCTTCAAGAAATCTTTGAGATACTTCTCTTGAGATATGAAGATGTCGTTGCGTTGCTGTCGTATTTGAAGACCGAGAAAGAACTTCAGCTCTCCCATCATAGACATTTGATATTGCTCTTGCATCATATATCCAAACTCTTCACTGTACTTCTGATTGGTGCAGCCGAAGATAATGTCATCCACATATATTTGGCACACAAACAGTTCACCATCATATGTCTTCGTGAAGAGAGTGGGGTCGAGAGAACCAGGTATGAAGCCTTTGCTCTTCAGGAAGTATTTGAGTGTGTCATACCAGGCCCGAGGGGCTTGTTTGAGGCCATACAGTGCCTTGTTGAGCTTGTATACCATGTCAGGATGTTTTGGATCTTCAAAGCCAGGAGGTTGTGCAACATACACTTCTTCTTCAATCTTGCCATTGAGGAAGGCACTCTTCACATCCATTTGATAAAGAAGTATGTTGTGATGATTTGCATAGGCCAGCAGTATGTGTATGGCTTCAAGTCTAGCCACAGGAGCAAATGTTTCATCGAAGTCAATGCCTTCCACTTGAGTATATCCTTGAGCAACGAGACGAGCTTTGTTTCTGACAGCTTGACCATGCTCATCTTGCTTGTTGCGGTATATCCATTTGGTGCCTATTATGTTGTGCTTCCGAGGATCGGGACGCTTGACCAGTTCCCATACATTATTCAGCTCAAACTGTTGAAGCTCGTCTTGCATAGCTTGAATCCATTCAGGTTCCATGAAGGCTTCTTCAACTTTCTTGGGTTCTGTTATTGAGACGAATGCGAAGTGTCCACAGAAATTTGCTAGTTGAGTTTCCCTTGAACGAGTGAGTGGACCGGGTGCATTGATGCTATCAATTATTCTTTCAATCTGCACTTCATTGGCAACGCGAGGATGTACAGGGCGAAGATTTTGCTCTTGCTAATCATTTTCGTTGTTAGAAGGAATGTCTTCAGGCTGAGCATTGTCTTCATGTTGATCAGGTGCTGAGATGATAAGTTCTTCTTCAGGATGAGCTTCAGAAGGTATAATTTCTCCAGTTCCCATTAGCTTGATTGATTCACTGGATGGACCTTCATCTAGCACATTTGGCAGTTGCTCTCTTTGTGAACCGTTGGTCTCATCGAACCGCACATCCACTGTTTCAACCACTTTGTAATGAAAGAGATTGAAGACTCTGTAGGAGTGCGAATCCTTTCCATATCCAAGCATAAAACCCTCATGTGCTTTTGGTGCAAACTTTGAGGTGTGATGTGGGTCCTTGATCCAGCACCTGGCACCAAATACTCTGAAGTAACTGACATTTGGCTTCTTGCCAGTAAGGAGCTCATAAGATGTCTTGTTTAGAAGCTTGTGAAGATAAACATGATTGATTGTATGGCATGCAGTATCAATGGCTTCAGGCCAGAATTTTCTTCGAGTCTTGTATTCATCTAGCATCGTTCTGGCCATCTCAATGAGTGTTCTGTTCTTGCGTTCGACGACCCCATTCTACTGTGGCGTGTACGGGGCTGAGAATTCATGTGTGATGCCCAAGGTATCAAGATATGTATCAAGGCCTGTGTTCTTGAATTCAGTGCCATTGTCACTTCTGATATGCTTTATCTTGGCGCCATAGTTGTTCATTGCTCGATTGGCGAAGCGTCTGAAGACATCCTGCACTTCAGTCTTGTAAAGGATTATGTGCACCCAAGTATATCTAGAATAATCATCAACAATGACAAAGCCATAGAGACAAGCAGTAGTAGTAAGAGTTGAGTAATGAGTGGGACCGAAAAGATCCATGTGAAGCAGTTCGAAGGGTCGAGTAGTGGTCA
Organism: Triticum urartu; assembly: GCF_056163025.1. Classification (NCBI taxonomy): domain Eukaryota; kingdom Viridiplantae; phylum Streptophyta; class Magnoliopsida; order Poales; family Poaceae; genus Triticum; species Triticum urartu. The sequence goes on from NC_141877.1 coordinate 33,112,659, forward strand.
TGATTGTCTTCGAGGGATGTTTGGCCCTCGTCATCTTTCCTGCCTCACAGGCACCGCATAAGTGATCTTTCTTGAACTTGACGCCCTCGATGCCTATGACATGCTTCTTCTTTGCCAGGGTGTGGAGGTTCCTCATGCCAGCATGCCCAAGCCTCCGATGCCAGAGCCAGCATTCTGAAGCTTTTGCTAGAAGACATACGACAAGCTGTGGTCCTACTGAGAAATCTACCACGTACAAATTATCTTTTCGATACCCTTCAAATACTAGAGACTTGTCAGATTCCATTAGAACAAGGCAACAATATTTTCCAAATATTACGATCATGTTTAAATCGCAAAGCATTGAGACAGACATTAAGTTTAAGCCAAGGGATTCAACAAGCATGACTTTATCCATGTGTTGATCCCTTGAGATTGCAACTCTACCTAGACCCAATACCTTACTTTTACCAGTGTCAGCAAATGTGATGTGGCTCTTGTCGGATGGATGTAAGGTTGAGTCCATAAGAAGGCTTCTTTTGCCAGTCATGTGATTTGTACACCCACTATCAATAATCCATTCTGAAGACGCTGGTGTCGTACCCTACAGTGTAGTTAGGGGGATAGGCTTCACGAAGAGCATTGTGAAGCAAAAACATTTGACGAACCAGTGGGTTATGAAAGCTTAGATCCAAATTAGGACTAATGGGGAGAGTGGCAAGCGATTCAGGAACGAAGTACATAGTAAGACCATTCAGGCATTTGATCTTGCGCCCTACAAGATGTTTAAGGTCCCCAGCAATAGCGTCAGACGATTTTGGTTTTCTGCTGGAGACCTTTCCCTGCAAAAGAGAATTAAGCTTTCTTAGCCACCCACATCTTCAAGGGTGGCTTAGAAGCAATAAGTCTAAGTGCAGCATCTGAGAACTTTGGCTTTGGAGCCCTAGCAAACAGTCTTGCAGGCGGACAATAGTACTCATAAGAATAAGCAGAATAGTTCTTGGTCTTATGAACATGACGGTTTGATGAACCGCTCTCATATTCATATGCCTGAGTATGGTTTCCCTGCAAAACATTTGCGTTAGTGCGACTCAGGTGAGTCCTCTGTCTGTATGAAGCCTTTGGACCGTATGAAGCCTTTGGTCTGAGGTTTGTCTTCTTCACGTGAGGTGTCATGATGACATTCACAGGAAGATTCTCCAGACACCTTTTCGGAACCTAGATCTTCTTCATAGGCGGTCCATTCCTGCAGTTAGTACCAATGTACCTGGCAAACACTTCACCATTCTGATTCTTAAACAGTTTATAGTTTGCATCAAGGGATTCATCAATGATAATGGGGTTAGCACAAGTGAAGCCAGATAGATTGGATGGATCTGTTGAAGGTTCCTTTGCAGCAACCCACGTGGTTTTGGGGTACTGCTCAGGTTTCTAGTAAGAGCCATTAGCATTCATTTTCCTTACGAACCCAACACCCTCTTTCCTCGGGTTTCGGTTCAGAATCTGCTTTTTGAGGACATCACATAGTGTCTGATGCCCTTTAAGACTTTTGTACATCCCTGTTTCAAGCAATGTCTTCAACCTAGCATTCTCATCAGCAATAGCAGTGGTATCCTCAGCAAAGGGGTTAGTTACCACATCAACAGTTGAAGGTATTGCAACAGTAGTAGCAGTAGAACATTCAGCAACAGAAGTAGCATTATCACGCTCAATGCATTTAAGACATGGTGGTTCAAATCCTTCCTGAGCGGAACTGATCTGTTTGGCGCGAAGTGACTCGTTTTCCTTTTGAAGATCTTCATGAGCCGCTCTCAATTTCTCAAGATCTTGCTTCCTTTGAAGATAATCATAGGAAAGCTTTTCATGAGTTGTTGAGAGAGTTTCATGACGACTTTCAAGTTCCTGATACTTAACGTGAAGATTTTTTATGTCTTCAATTAGGGATTCGGATCGAGTCATTTCAGCACCTAACAGATCATCGCTTCTGTCTAACAGTTTTTGAATATGTTCCATAGCTTTCTGTTGTTCAGTTGCAATTTTAGCAAGTGTTTTGTAGTTGGGTTTTGAACCACAATCAGAGTCATCGTCACTAGATGTTTGATAGTGAGTAGTGCGTGTGTTTACCTTGGCACCGCGTGCCATGATGCAGTAGGTAGAAGTGGAGTAGTCCTTGTCATTTGCATCGGTGTCGGTGATGAAGTCATTGTCTTCAGTGTTGAAGATGGACTTGGCAATGTATGCTATAGCCAGACTTGCGACGCCTGAATCGGACTCCTCCTCAGACTCCACCTCCGCCCCCTCAGAAGCGGACTCCTCCTCTGAATCCATTTCCTTGCCAACAAACGCACGTGCCTTGCCAGATGAGCTCTTCTTGTGTGATGAAGACTTTGAGGAAGACTTGGAAGAAGACTTTGAGTATTTCTTCTTCTTCTTGTCGTCAGAGTCATATTCCTTGCTCTTCTTCTTCTTTTTGTTCTCATTGTCCCACTGTGGACACTCAAAGATGAAGTGGCTAGGTTTCTTGCACTTGTGACATGTTTTCTTCTTGTAGTCGTGAGAAGAAGCTTCATCATTCCTTGAGCTTGATCGGGAAGACTTTCTGAAACCTTTCTTTTTGGTGAATTTTTGGAACTTCTTCACAAGCATAGCAAGTTCCCTTCCAATGTCTTCAGGATCATCCGAACTACTATCAGATTCTTCTTCAGATGAGGAGACAGCTTTTGCCTTCAAGGCATGAGTTCGCCCATAGTTTGGACCGTAGATATCTCTTTTCTTAGAAAGCTGAAACTCATGTGTGTTGAGCCTCTCAAGTATGTCAGACGGCTCGAGTGTCTTGAAATCAGGACGTTCTTGAATCATCAGGGCTAGGGTGTCAAACGAACTATCAAGTGATCTCAGTAGTGTCTTGACGACTTCATGTTTGGTGATCTCAGTAGCGCCGAGGGCTTGAAGCTCATTTGTGATGTCAGTGAGTCGGTCAAATGTGAGCTGCACATTCTCATTGTCATTTCGCTTGAAGCGGTTGAAGAGGTTGCGAAGGACACTGATTCTCTGATCTCTCTGGGTTGAGATGCCTTCATTGACCTTGGAGAGCCAGTCCCAGACCAGCTTAGATGTTTCCAAAGCACTCACACGGCCATACTGTCCTTTGGTCAGATAACCACAGATGATATTCTTGGCAGTAGAGTCCAGTTGAACAAACTTATTGACATCAGCAGCAGTGACACCTTCTCCAGCCTTGGGAACGCCGTTCTTGACGACATACCATAGGTCGACGTCAATGGCTTCAATATGCATGTGCATCTTATTCTTCCAGTAGGGATATTCAGTTCCATCGAAGACGGGGCACGCAGCGAAGACTTATTTATCCCTGCAGTCGACATAGCTAAAAATCCAGGTGGTTAAACCGAATCACACAGAACAAGGGAGCACCTTGCTCTGATACCAATTGAAAGTGCGTTATATCGACTAGAGGGGGGGTGAATAGGCGATTTTTATCGTTCTTGACTCCTATAATTTCACAAGTTCATCCATCTTTCCACTCAAAATATTAATTTCTTCTATCGCATGCACTTTCTTATTAGTAGATCTTTCAGTGTGCCATTGAGAATAATTAACCATAATATTATCTAGGAGTTTAGTAGCTTCTCCTAAAGTGATTTCCATAAAAGTGCCTCCCGCAGCCGAATCTAAAAGATTTCTAGAAGCAAAATTCAATCCGGCATAAAATTTTTGTATAATCATCCACAAATTCAAACCATGTGTTGGGCAATTACGTATCATTAATTTCATCCTCTCCCAAACTTGTGCAACATGTTCATGATCAAGTTGCTTAAAATTGATAATATCGTTTCTAAGAGAGATGATCTTAGCGGGAGGAAAATACTTAGAGATAAAAGCATCTTTGCACTTATTCCAAGAGTCAATACTATTTTTAGGCAAAGACAAAAACCAAGCTTTAGCACGATCTCTAAGCGAAAAAGGAAATAGCTTCAATTTAACAATATCATTGTCCACATCTTTCTTCTTTTGCATATCACACAAATCAATGAAGCTATTTAGATGGGTAGTGGCATCTTCACTAGGAAGGCCGGAAAACGGATCTTTCATGACAAGATTCAACAAGGAAGCATTAATTTCACAAGATTCAGCATTGGTAAGAGGAGCAATCGGAGTGCTCATAAAGTCATTGTTGTTGGTATTGGTAAAGTCACACAATTTAGTGTTATCTTGAGCCATCGTGACAAGCAAGCAATCCAACACACAAGCAAATGAGGAACAAGCGAAAAAGGGGCAAATAGAGAAAGAGATGGAGGATAGAGAGAGGGGGCGAATAAAACGACAAGGGTGAAGTGGGGAGAGGAAAACGAGAGGCAAATGGCAAATAATGTAATGCAGGAGATAAGGGTTTGTGATGGGTACTTGGTATGTTGACTTTTGTGTAGACCTCCCCGGCAACGGCGCCAGAAATCCTTCTTGCTACCTCTTGAGCACTTGTGTTGGTTTTCCCATGAAGAGGAAAGGGTGGTGCAGAAAAGTAGCGTAAGTATTTCCCTCAGTTTTTGAGAACCAAGGTATCAATCCAGTAGGAGGCTACACGCGAGTCCCTCGCACCTACACAAAACAAATAAATCCTCGCAACCAACACAGTAAGGGGTTGTCAATCCCTACACGGTCACTTACGAGAGTGAGATCTGATAGATATGATAAGATAATATTTTTGTTATTTTTATGATAAAGATGCAAAGTAAAATAAAAGCAATGAAAATAACTAAGTATTGGAAGATTAATATGATGAAGATAGACCCGGGGGCCATAGGTTTCACTACTGGCTTCTCTCGAGAGCATAAGTATTTTACGGTGGGTGAACAAATTACTGTTGACCAATTGGCAGAATTGAGCATAGTTATGAGAATATCTAGGTATGATCATGTATATAGGCATCATGTCCGAGACAAGTAGACCGACTCCTGCCTGCATCTACTACTATTACTCCACACATCGACCGCTATCCAGCATGCATCTAGAGTATTAAGTTCATAAGAACAAAGTAATGCCTTAAGCAATATGACATGATGTAGAGGGATAAACTCATGCAATATGACGAAAACCCCATCTTGTTATCCTCGATGGCAACAATACAATACGTGCCTTGATGCCCCTACTTTCACTGGGAGAGGACACTGCAAGATTGAACCCAAAGCTAAGCACTTCTCCCATTGCAAGAAAGATCAATCTAGTAGGCCAAACCAAACCGATAATTCGAAGAGACTTGCAAAGATAACCAATCATACATAAAAAGAATTCAAAGAAGATTCAAATATTGTTCATAGATAAACTTGATCATAAACCCATAATTCATCGGTCTCAACAAACACACCGCAAAAAATAAGATTACATCGAATAGATCTCCACAAGAGAGGGGGAGAACTTTGTATTGAGATCCAAAAAGAGAGAAGAAGCCATCTAGCTAATAACTATGGACCCGAAGGTCTGAGGTAAACTACTCACACTTCATCAGAGAGGCTATGGTGTTGATGTAGAAGCCCTCTGTGATTGATGCCCCCTCCGGCGGAGCTCCGGAACAGGCCCCAAGATGGGATCTCATGGATACAGAAAGTTACGGCGGTGGAATTAGGGTTTTGGCTCCGTTTTTGATCGTTTGGGGGTACGTAGGTATATATAGGAGGAAGAAGTACGTCGGTGGAGCAACAGGGGGCCCACGAGGGTGGAGGGCGCGCCTGGGGGGGTAGGCGCGCCCCCTACCTCGTGGCCTTCTTGTTGGTTGCTTGACGTAGGGTCCAAGTCTCCTGGATCTTGTTAGTTCCAAAAATCACGTTCCTGAAGGTTTCATTCCGTTTGGACTCCGTTTGATATTCCTTTTCTTCGAAACCCTAAAATAGGCAAAAAAAAAACAGCAATTCTGGGCTGGGCTTCCGGTTAATAGGTTAGTCCCCAAAATAATATAAAAATGGATAATAAAGCCCAATAATGTCCAAAACAGAAGATAATATAGCATGGAGAAATCAAAAATTATAGATACGTTGGAGACGTATCATGGTCACCGTGCCGGCAAGGCTCTGCCGAACTGATTCGGTGTGTGGTCAGTCAGTCCCCTCGGCCATATGAAAGCTCTGTTTCATCTAACATTTGTCCACACTGCTCACCTTGTTCTGTATGGATTATGTTTACCCATGGGAGTTGCGAACATTACGAACTACTTATCCAAGCAGTATTGATTTGTTAGATCTGAAACTTACCAAGTTAGCTGATCTGTACAATTTCCTACCTATTATACTACCATGTTTGGCGAGAACGACAGTGAAAGCATAATCCTGGTCAAGATATCTGATTGCTTCGACACGGAAATTTATCCTCAGCTTAAGGACATCATCAAGGTGAGCCAAATTGATTACATTTCATAAGCTAAACATTTTCAGTGCCTCAAACAAGTTTCTGGTAAGTAATTAGTTATTTAGAGTGTTATTAATTAGGAAATGGAGAAGATCAAGCGGTTCCCGATGGACAACAACGTGCCCTACATAGAGAGGCTGAAAATTCTGCGGACATTGTGAACCCCAAGACCTGCAGCTTAGTGCAGCCGATGGGAGGCTTGTGCAGACCTACAACCAGAAGTGTGTTGTCTATACCCCAGCACAAATTCTACAAGCTATACTGACCATTCATGCTTCCTTACATCTCCACCAACATGCCGAAATTCATATATTTCGTGACGCACCCTAATCCTGATTGAAACATGTGCATATGTCTACTTATTATGATGTAGGGATTGAACTACTTTGGGATCGATATCGACATGCACAGGTTCAACTACATATCGTGAAAGGGCTTCGAGACCTTCCGAGAGCAGCACAAACATGGCGCCATTGATCTTGATCTAACCATTCAGGTACTTAAGTTTCCTTCTGTTCTTGGCCTTGGGACCACTTGGCATGAGGAGTTTTTTGTTCAGAGGAAGTCTAATGTCTGAACCTTATGCATCTCGGTAACTTACACTATGTCAGCTTGGTCACTTCTAGCGTGTCAGCTTGACAACACTCACTTTGCTAACCTGTTTAACTCATTTTATTTTTCAGCATAGTAACTTCAATTGTTTCTACCTGATAATTCATATTGATTTAGCTTGATAAATTATATCATGCCAGCATTTTAACTCGAACCACTTTGAATACTTGTTTTTTTACTTTAACCAAATAACTTAAGCAACTTGAGCTGATAAGTTAAGTTATAAACTTATAATATGTCAGCCTGATAACTTGTGATGTATCAAAATATTGAACTCTAACTAGTTTCAACACTTATGTTTTACTTCGACTTGATGACTTATGCAGCTTGAACCTGATAATTTATAGTATGTCGGCCTGAAATAAATTCTAGTGTGTCAGCATGATAAGAACCACTTTGTTAGCCTATTTAACTCATTCTATTTTTTCAACATGGTAACTTGAACAATTTCTAACTGATAGTTCACATTGTTTTAGCCTGATAAATTATACCATGTCAACATATTTGCGATCTGCTTTCAACATTTTTTTTTACTTTCAAACCAATTAATTATGCAAATTGAGCCTGATAAATTATACTGTGCCAGCATATTTAATTTGGTCTGCTTTACTTTCAACCTGATTAATTATGCAAACTGATCCTGGTAACTTAATATGCCAACTTGATAACTATGAAGTGTCACCATGTTTCACACTTGTCAGCATGTTTAACTCATTCTATTTTTTGCATGGTAACTTCATTTTAGCATGATAATTTATGATGTGTTAGCCCAATAACTTGTATTTGTTTCGGCCGATAACTTGTATTGTTTCAACCAGATAAACCACATTTCTCTTTATCTTATCAGACGACAGGGAGCCTCATGAACAGGGGCTTCTCCAGCTGCCGGATGGCCATCCCCCAATGTTCCTTCGTGCTCGTCGTAGTCACCCACTCCGAGTCACTCAACCTCAGGGCAGCCATCGGCGCCACCAAGCTCGCCAGCCCGCTCGTCTAGCTCGATGGCGCCATGGTGCTCACCTTCTACATAGGTGTGGCCTTCAGCTTCCTCCAGGCCGCTGCCGTCGGCCTCGGCGTGTAGCACAGCCTCACCGGCTGGATCATCTCCAGCAGGTTCCAGATCCTCACTTTCCTCTACTCCATAAGAAACCAACCAATCATCGTGCTTCTGAATTGCTGCTACAGTATGCACAACATGGCTTGCCACTGATCGGCTTTGATTGATTTTACCTAAATTCAGGGTGTGGTCGCGTCCGGCATGTCCTTCGTGGTGCTGACATGGTGCATCGACCGAGGACCTAGCCTGGTCAATGGGAAACTCTAACCGCACTAACCAGGTCAGCTACATCATGCTTGTGCTGAGATTCATCAATCCATGTAGTTGTACATTGGTGGAGTTAGTGAATCAAAAACTTATGGAATCGACCCGTAGATAACTCATTCCACCCTAGTGATTATCAAAGAACTTATTGCAAGGAGTTTTTCTACATGATGGCCTGAGGGGCTGCTAAGTCACCTGGGCCTGTAACTTTTGACCGGGTGCTGGAACATACCCCGGTAATTCCCGCGAAAATAGCACGCTAATTTCGCACCGCATGGCTGGTAAGTTAAAATATCCCGTGCCCTATTAACTTCAACTCGGGGAAAAAATATTTGAAACATACACCAATAACTCCTTCCTAAATAGCATTGTAATTTAACACACCACAGACATGATAACTTCAGTGTCTAGTGCATGGGGAGAAGATTGGGAAACCTTTTTTTTGCCTCCCGTACCTTCAGTGTAAACAACATATAATTTACGTAATGCGGGCATGATAACTTAGGTATAAAAAACACGGTAAGTTTGACACTCGGTGGAGCAATATTGTTGAAAAACATCCCCTGTAACTGATGTGTAAATAGCATGGTAATATAGGCATCTTAGGCGTGATAACTTAAGTTCAGAACACCGCGCTAACTTTTGACCCGAGGAGAAACATACAAAAGTAATTTTTTTTGTTGAAAAAAGTTTTTGAAAAAAATATCCTGATAACTTGTATAAAAATAACATGATAACATACGAACCTCATACTTGATAACTTACGCACCACAATAACTCTGTCCAAGGAGGGGAACAAGTTGTTGAAAAACATACTACTAATAACTTAAGTGAAAAATAACACCATAATGTATGAACTACATACCCCATAATGTACGTATAACCACTGTGGTAACTTCGACCAAGGGGGAAAAAGGTTATTGGAAAACGAAATATACCCCCGGTAATTTATGTGAAAATAACACGATAATAAATGAACCGCATACCCGATAAATTACTTACAAACACCATGTTAAATTTAACCAAAGGGAAAATTATTAAAAGCCAATACCCAAATTTGACTAAAGGGAAAATTATTAAAAAAACAATACCCTTGGTAACTTATGTGAAAATAGCACGGTAAAATATGAACACATATCTGATCACTTGTGTACGATACCGCCTTAAATTTGACCAGGGGAGAAAAAAGTTGTTAAAAAAATACCCCTCAATAATTTCTATGTAAATAGCATGGTAATATACGACCCACATAGTTGATAACTTACGCGAAAACACTGTGGTAATATGCATCTGAAAGAAGGGTATGGGATGATCATTTCTGTGAACCGGTGTGAAACATGCAGTAAAAATGATAAAACTAGGGTGCATAGTCTTAAACCCGGAAAGTGAGGCTGCCGTTTTGGATTTTTCAGTTAATGATTGTTTTTTTTGTGCAATCTCATTTCAAGAAGATTCAACTAGGATGTAAGTTTATTAGAATCAGCAAAGGGAGCTAGCCTAGGTGGTTGTTGTGGTTACATTTAGTATGAGCGGGTGTGGGTTCGATCCCCTTGTCAGGCCTATTTTTTAACCGCTGATTGTGCGTGTGCAGCAGCCCAGCAAACTGGGGAGAGCCTGCAACCTCATGTGCAGAGCCAAAATTCGGATCGAAGGAGGGGGTTCTTTCGGGATGTGGTGGATCGAAGAGAAGGGATGGTGTGGTACTTTTTGCAATCTACCACACGATTGACAGTTATCACAGGCCTATTTTTTAACCGCTGATTGTGCGTGTGCAGCAGCCCAGCAAACTGGGGAGAGCCTGCAACCTCATGTGCAGAGCCAAAATTCGGATCGAAGGAGGGGGTTCTTTCGGGACGTGGTGGATCGAAGAGAAGGGATGGTGTGGTACTTTTTGCAATCTACCACACGATTGACAGTTATCATAGTCCTTTTGAAAAACAGTTTTTAGAAAAATTGTTCAGAAATTTGGAAAAAGTTTGTGTTTCGTAGAACATTCTGTTTTTTTGACTTAAAATGTTTGGAACGTCAATTTTTGTTAATTCTTTTGAAATACGTTCAGATTTCAAAATTAATTCCTTTTGTTAAAAAATAAAAATTAAAAAATGTGCTCAAATATTTTTTGAAAATGTTCGAAAGTAAAAATAACACCTTCACAAACTCTGTTCTTATTTTTGTCAAAATCTGTTTGAATGTGCAGAGCCAAAATTCGGATCGAAGGAGGGGGTTCTTTCGGGACGTGGTGGATCGAAGAGAAGGGATGGTGTGGTACTTTTTGCAATCTACCACACGATTGACAGTTATCACAGTCCTTTTGAAAAACAGTTTTTAGAAAAATTGTTCAGAAATTTGGAAAAAGTTTGTGTTTCGTAGAACATTCTGTTTTTTTGACTTAAAATGTTTGGAACGTCAATTTTTGTTCATTCTTTTGAAATACGTTCGGATTTCAAAATTAATTCCTTTTGTTAAAAAATAAAAATTAAAAAATGTGCTCAAATATTTTTTAAAATTGTTCGAAAGTAAAAATAACACCTTCACAAACTCTGTTCTTATTTTTGTCAAAATCTGTTTGAAATTCCAAATTTTGTTCTGTTTTTTCAAAGACTATTTTGGAATTTCAAATTTTGTTCACATTTCGTCAAAAAATCTTTCGTGTGTTTTCAAGATGTGTTCAAATTTTCAAAAATATATATGCTACTGTACATGTACAGAAAATAACATCCAACTGGGAATATCCTGCAAAGGTAAGTTGCTAACTAAGTTTGCGATGCAATTTTCTTCGCATGTGGCCATTTACTCAGCGCTCTGGAGCAGAGCGACGTCACGTGAATCCTGGCGGCATCGCGAACCAATCTGTGGTTGGATGGTTAAAGGGACTATGGTATCCCCAGCCCATCAGGGTTCAAATCCTGGTGCTCGCATTTATTCCTAGATTTATTTCAGGATTTTCGGCGATGCACATTCAGTGGGAGGAGATGTTTCCGTTGACGGCGAGGTGCCTACAGTGACTTCGTAAATTTCAAGATAATATGCCGGCTCAGTCTTTCGATTTTTACTACTGTTAATTATTGGCGGTGTCCTAGTGGGCCGGCCCAGCGACATGGCTCCTGTGCGCGTCGCGCTCCGTATTCGCCGCAGAATGCGGCGCATAGGAGGTCCCCTTAACAGAACCTACTGTTCTTGCTTCCCTTCACAGCTCAGAAAATGTTTAGTGGCATAGACGTTCTAGCGTGCAATTACGGCCCATCTATTAGTTTACGGTCCATAAGGCTCACTTTTGGTTGAACACGGCCCATAGTGCTCATGATTTGGAGGGAAGTTGATGGACGGACGCCGCGCGCCTAATGCTTTGGATGCTCGCCTCCCGCCATGTCGTTGAGCTCCTCCGCCATTGCCGCTCCATCCGGCACCTCGACCGGCTCCACGCCCATCTCCTCGCCCACGGCTCATCCGGCCTGGCCCCTCTCGCCTCCCAGCTTGCCCTTCCTACTGCGCGTTCTCAGGTGCTGCTGGACACGGCTGACTCTTCCGCGCCCGTCACCTGTTCGACAGATTCCTGACCCGGACAGGTTCATGCACAAAAGCCCTATCCGGGCGTGCTCCAATAGCAGTTGACCCCAAGAGGCGCTCTGTCTACACCGGGACATCTTCCGGCGCGGAATCCTACCCAACATGTTCACGCTTCCGTTCGTGCTCAAAGGCGTGCGCGAGGGCACAGGCCGCCGAGCACGTGCTGCCCGCCGATGGAGTGCTTGTCAACCTGGGGTATGTGCGGCAGATGATCATGCGTAACACGCTCCTGCATTCCTATGTGTCAACAGGGTCGCTGCGGGACTCTTGGCTGTTCTTCAGTGAGATTGCGCCGGACAGGACGCAGGCTGGGGAGACCGGCGAGGCATGCACCTTGTTTGGAGAGATGGGGTGTCAGGGAGTGCTGTCCGATGAGATCACGTCAGCCTGCTTCGTATGCGAGCGAGGTAAATCATGAAGTTGGTCAGGTAGGGAAGAACAAAGCCACAAGATCCAATGCTGAAGTAGGCATGAACACCTGGCCTCAAGGGACGCCATGACCATGCATGTGCCTCTGCATGCCTGCTTCGTCAGTAGCTGATACGCCAGTTATCCTGCAGAATGAGCCACGGCTATGTGCTCCGATGACAGTGGCGAGAGGGTTGAGCTGCATGATTTATTCGGAACAAGCGGAGGTGGTGTGGCTTGCCTGTCGTCCTTCCCCACTCTCCGGTCTTGTCGGATCAGATCCTCGGCACTGCAATGCATGCTTAATTTAGATTCTCGAGACGTCTGCATGCATCAGCGTGAAACTCTGAACTGATTGGCTAATTATAGTGTAATGTTGGCCCATCCTCCGGCATTCTTCTTCACACTTGATGAGTGGTCAAGTCCTGCAATGGGAATGAGTGGGTGAAGTTATTCCGCAAACAAACCAACTGTTACACCCACACTTGCTCCTAGCCAGTTCCATTTGCTCCTCCACCCATCCCTGTCTCTGTCTGAGGCGATTCTTTCTTGAGTTTAGTGACCTCTCTTTGCTGTTGTTATCTTCCACGCCCCGCATCCCAAGAAAATCAATCGAAGGAACAGAAGACATTTGTTTGCAAAGGTGAAAGAGGTAAGCCTGTCACTATATTAATTCTTTGATTGTTCTTTCTGTATTGCCATACATTCCACATCGTTCTTCTGCTTTGTTTTTTATTTGTGAAATGTGCAGTAGTATTGATATTTGAGACCCGTCCTTTGATTCGTACAGAAATTGACCTGGGAAAGGAAATAATGAAATGCTCTGATTGAATAATGTGGTAAAGCCTTGTTCCTGGTACCTTTTCCTGTCTGTAGTTTTGTTCACATATGTACGGAGGTAGCACAAATAATTATGTCTTAATTAGAGGCTAAGTTTTGAATTTGTTTTCCATTCATCAGGAACTACATACACATGCCCATGCAGTGTTACCACAGCAAGACCTCGACAAATCCACTTGAATCTTGACACCAGATGATGGCACATTAACACGGAACGACAATAGTGCACAGATGAGCACTGATACAAATGCCAACCCTGCACCCAAGGATGCTAAGGAGAAGAAAGTGGCCGGCTCATCCTCCTCCTCATCGGAGCACCTGGACGAAGACGATGATTTCTTCCAGATCGAGGGACCGGTCCTCAATACCCAATTCTCCCTGGCCGGACCAAACCTCGACGGATCCCCAGACCCGAAAAGGATCCCCTCGTCAGTCTTCGCAAGGACGTCAACATTGCAAACCGACTGGAGCGTCACTTCGAACGAGGCTCTCTTCAGCATCAACGTCGGGAACACGAGCTTCTCCAAGGACCATAAGGTCTTGTATGGCAAGTCGGGTGAGATGGGCAACCCCAACGAGCATTTGGCGCCATTGCAACAGTTGTCGAAGCAGAGCCCAGGGTCCAGCCCCATAAAGGGGGCAGTGTCACCCAAGGCAACCGGGGAAGACAACTCGACTGTGAAGGGGGGAGGAGACGCGGATCACATAGATAGCATATCTCATCGTTCTGAAGGAAGCGCAACCAACTTTGCATATCTGACGTATGGCCTCTTTATAACATGCACCCTCTATTAGCTAACTTTTTTCAGTATGAAGTTCTTTCTCGACTTTTCAGTTATCACCGTACAATGACACTCTTTTTATCTCCTTAAATAGCTAACTGCCTGTGAAGATATAAGTAGATATCTCAATGAACAACTTAATTACAAAATTGTTTTCTGCACAATCTTTCACTTAGGCAAAAAATGATCTCATATCAAGAACTTTAGTCTTAAAAAGTTAAAATGTTTGAATTTTGTTAGCTCCCATTGTTGCTTAAATAAGCTAACGGTAATAATTAGAGTACCCCCAGACACAAGAAGAGTTAAGTGTATGATATTTCTTTCACTTGGTGAAATATCCAATCCCAGTGAATGACTTCTGGGCGCATTTTCCCAAATCGCGGTCTGATTTACAGTGTCTTCAGATTGGCAGGCGATGAGAAAGCCAGTGGGTGCTCGAAGGACACCCAACCAGATCTTGCCCGACAAAGCACAGCGCAACTGAGTCATGCACCAGAGCCAGAGCCGCATGATGAGAAGAACGAATCACCGAAAGCGGCAATGGAATCACCGAAAGCCGCAATGGAATCACCGAAAGCTGTAATGGAAGCACCTAAACCTGAAGAAGCCCCGGTAGCGGAACCGGCTCCAGCACCGGTGGAGCCACCGCCAGCGACAAAAATGTTTCCCTGCTGTTCTTGCTGTCCATTCTGTTGCTAAGGAGTATTCAACAGGTGATCTCAATCCGAATCACCTTGGTTCTTTCCCTAGATGACTCAGTATTTCATAGATGCTCAAATCAGTAGAAGGCCTTATACTGATTTGCAATCCGAAATTGTAAATCAGATCAGGAACTGGAGATGAGAGGGACATTGGCAACCAATTACTTGCTCTGGGTACAGTAGATTATCTTAGATACATACACTACTTGTAGAGAAGATGTTAATTTTGTACTCCCTCCGGTCCTTTTTACTTCGCATATAAAAATTGTCTGAAGTCAAACTTCACAAAGTTTGACCATATTTGTATGAAAAAATATTAATATCTACCATGCTAAAGTTGTACAATACATTAAGTCATGACGTATCTACCGGAATTGATTTCACATTGTGAATGTTGATGTTTTTTTCTATAAAGTTGGTCAAACTTTACGATGCTTGACTTCAGGCAAATCTTATATGCGAACTAAAAAGGACTGGAGGGAGTAGTTTTTGATTGGGATATTTGTTTTATCATGGAGGCAATTTATACTATTTGGTTATAGTAATTGTGAGGATGCGTAGATGCTTTTAGTTTACTAATTGTAGGTGTTACATTTTTATATTGTTTTTGTTACTGTGATATAAATAAAATTAAGGTGTGTAGGTGCTATCTTTTCATATTGCTTTTATTTTTCTAATATAAATAAAATGAAGATATGTAAGGACCTAATTATGAATGTCATGTTGTCACCAGCAACTACAGAAAATTAACATCTCACAATCAAGTAAGATAAAATGAAAAAGGAAGCTGGACCAATCAATACTAATCTGCACCTAAAACACTTCATTGATTAGCAAGTAGGAATATAATAAGACTAAAATAGAATATCACAATCAGGGTTAGTGGCCTTGCTAACATCAGGGCCTCCGAAATGTGAAATCTTGCCATCTTGTTACATTTGCATTTGAAATTTCTCAGTGTTCTGAAATTTTTAGTTCAGCAACCAGGACATAATTGCTGGGGAACACAAAGATGCCATTAACCTGGGCACATAGCAAAACACAACAGTAGGCACAAAAGAAACATTGACCAGAACATGAGATGCCCACACTGCATTGTCATAGCATTTTTGTACCACAAAGCAGGAAATCTCTGGAATGACTTTTTCCATGCCCAGCACTCACATCACACTGAGCCGCCAACAAAATTCCCACATCAGGCAAAATTCACTCGGGAAGCCTCCGAGGAAATAGCAGCTTGGACAATGCACCTTGGTCAGCAGATGGACTTCAGATGGAAAAAGAACAGCCATACCGGTGAACGGAAGTTTTTGTAGATTGAGGAGAATAGGTGTACTCTCTCTATTGTTAAACATAGTGAATGACAGTTTTTCCTTAAGTTAAACCTTGTAAATTGTGATCAAATTTATAAAAAATATCAACATTTTAATATAAATAAATATAGTATGAAAATATATTTAGTGATGGATATAATGATATTGACTTGTATTGTAGACATTGCTAGCTTTTCTATATAAATTTGTTCACAGTTACAAAGTATTTTTAGGTGAACTACAGCAGGCATTAGCCGGCCCAAACCATTTATATTAAATACTATGTACTGAATCTTGTAGAAATAGTACTTTGTACTGAATCTTGTACTAAGTCATGTCCAGTTTTGTGTTTTGTTCTTTCATTTCAGCATTATGTCCTCGTAAATAATTCTTTTACTTGTTCCAAATAATTCGTCCATAGAAATGGACGCTTGCCAAAGGTAGGGTTATAATAAGCGGGAGTTCTAAGTTCTAACAGTCTTGTCAAAGCTAGATTGAAGGGTAACTTTTTTTTCCACTGGTTTTTCCTATGACTATTGCCAAGAACTGGCAGCTACAGATACTACTTCTGCTGAATCTGCTGACACAATGCGCAACTGGTACCTAGGCTTAGCTTTCAGCAATGATCGAATAATCTTAGATCCAAAGAATGACCCTTTCAATCACTTCACCAACTGCCACTAGCCTTGTGCAAACCTCCTCCAAATCTGCCTCTGGAAGTGAAGCCCCTTGAAGAGAAGTAGGACCAGTACTTCGGTAAGGCGGTAAGTAGTAAGTACATCATAAATACTCCCTCTGTTCCGAATTATTTGTCGCAGATATGGATGTATCTAGATGTATTTTAGTTCTAGATATATCCATTTCTGCGACGAGTAATTTGGAACGGAGGGAGTAGCTCATGTGGTGTCACAAGGTTCCAGGATTTTATAAACTTAAGAAACTACAAAAAACACAACTAATCAAAACACTAAATTGGATAGGCTGATAGGCAAGAGTTCTCACATAGTATATCAACCAAACAACACAGATAGGTTCTTTAATAAGTTTCCAGGATAGTACTACAGAAACTACAAACACCACAACTAGTCAAGGCTGGAGCAAACAGACACGTCGCAAGCATTTTTGACACTACAGTAAGAATGGATCAATTACATCCAAATCACGGACATGATCCAGAATATAACGGACACAAATACGAGTTGTAAAATGAATCCGAGCCCCTTTTGAAGCCCTTTCGTCCAGCTGAAGCTTCCTACGTTGTTCTGCCAAGAATTCCTTATTGCCGGAGCAACCCCCAAGCTTCACCAGCTCTAGCACTCTCGCATTCAATACAAAGAATGTCACAAAGTTAACTTCAGACTTGATGCCACGATAGGAATCCAACACTATTGTCTTCAGACGGATATCAGGACATCTGGTCAGATCCCGGTGTTTGCGACGCCACATATTGCTTGGCTTTGGCTCTGGCACACGAAACTAAAAATAACATATAGAAATAAGTAAACCAATCATCTGAGAAGAGAAAGAAGATCAAAAGTGTTTGAACATTCAATGAATGAAGAATCATCACCGCAGTTCGAATGTACAATTTCTCCAAGCATGGAAAACATGCCATCAACTGAATAACCGTATCCAAACTTAGTATTCTCAGTTGGACAGCTAAAGTCTTGACTGTGCGGACCATTGCCAGCTTATCAACGCGCAATCCCTTTAGCAAGCATGAAAGGCAACATATTAGCCAGTTTACAATGTCTTTTGTTCTTTTGCAGGAGCCCATTCGCAAATCAAGTGATAATTAAATAATTTTTCAACAAACAAATTGAAATTGAAATGCCTCAAAATGGTAATACCTGAATAATTGTGGAGCCAAACTCGAATTTGCAGAGATAATCCTGATTGACCTTCTGGTAGTAACCATCAGAAAGGTAGCCTATTGTCTCCAGTTGAGGCGCTGAAACCACAGACAGATGCAAACCAGCGCCGACATGAAGATGGAGCAGCTTCTCAAGGCAAGGGGCATTCTCGATGATGAGTTCCTTGAAATGGACAGGAATTCGGTAATCACTATTGTTATTATCAACACCAATGCTCCTAAGGGTAAGGGAGTTGATCCGAAGGCAGCCGAAGCCAGTGCTGTGTAATATAAGCAAGCACTCGAGAGCCCGGCAACTGGCAATCAAGCTGTGCAGCGAGCACTCCGAAATGCTGACATAATGAAGCCCGAGCTGCTTGAGCAGGGGAAAGTGAAGCCCTTGGATGATACCGTCGGGGAGGTTGCACATTTTGAGGGTGGCAACGCGCAGGGTGGGTGCGAAGCGGAAGGTGAAGGACGGCAGAAGTGCCACCGTTGGATAGTATCCAAGCTCGAGCTCCTGTAGGTTGTCGAGAGCGCCGGACCGGAGCCAGTCATCGACGGCTCCGAGGTCGAAGTGGTGTAGGTTGTCCACGCGGAGGCGACGACCGGGACCCGAGTGGGAAGAAAGGATGCGTGATACGACACCAGCAGCACGGTCGGCATGATTACGGTAACGGTGTAGCAGGTGAGTGCAGTCGAGGTTGAGTGGGGCGGAGAGCCAGAGGTGGCGCCACTTGGTGGCGAGGATCTGGGTGCGGGCGCCTTCGTCGGTGGGGAGGAGGGAGATGATGTCGCCGAGGACGCCGTCGGGGAGGCTGCTGATGCGGTCGACGAGTCCATCATCCTCTTCGCCCACTCCGGGATCGGGCGCTTCCGTCTCCGCCGGCGCCGGGGCCTCGTCGGCGGTCTCGACCCCGGCTGCTGGTTTCCGCTTCTTCCTACTAGGACCGCCGGCCTCCATCCTCTAGCGTCTCTTTGGTGGTGTGGAAGATCGCATCAGTGAGAGCGGTGAAGGAGAAGGCTTTGATTAGGCAGAGCAACCGTATATAAACACGGAGTGCACACTGGCGGTGGTTCAGGAATTCAAAAGGCTTTGCCGCCGCACTCAAGCAGTTAATTTCCACTTAACTGCTCGGCGTGGAAGAACTATTAAGTCCAGAACGGTGCAGGAGGGCTTGACGGATGGTAGATGGGTTCTGGACTGTCAACCCGAGGCCTCTTTCATGGCTCAACTCCAGTGCATGCATTTATGTCAGGCGGTGGCCTCGGTGGCTAGGAACCCGGATGTGCCTGACAGTTTTGCTTGGTCTTGCTCCACCACGGGTGCCTATTTGCCCCACGACCACCTTTGGCTAGTGGCATTTGGAGGAGCTGGGCGCCTTTGAAGTGTAAGATTTTCGCGTGGCTGGCCATGCAGTACAGGATTTGGACTTCGGATCGGAGAGCGCGACATGGCCTGCAGGACGAGCCTTCCCCGTGCTTTTTCTGCCTGCAGGATCAGGATGACACTGATCACATCCTACCCAGCTGTACGTATGCCAAGGAGGTCTGGTGCACACTTTGGGACACACTTCATATCAACATCGGAGATCAGGAGGCAGGGGAACCCACCTTTCACTAGTGGATGAGAGTCAGGGTCAGCTTCCAGAAGGCGGAGAAGAGGGGTTTCGATACTTTGTTTATTGGGACCATCTGGACTTTGTGGAAGCAACGAAACGCAAGGGTTTTTAACAGAGTTAACCAACAAATGCGACCTAGGGAAGCAGCGAGGTGGATCCTAGATGAGTTGGCAGAGTGGAAACTTGTGGTGGGAGGTGTAGGAGGTTTACAATGTTTCGTGAGAATAGCCTAGTTTTTTCTATGTTTGGTGTTGGAGTGGGTGTGTGGATACCTGAATGTTCGCATTTGGGTGTCACTTTTTGTAAATGTCTTTGCTCCCTTCTATAAACATATGGTACGCTATTGGTGTACTTTCGAAAAAAACACTACCACTACACACGTACTGTACTCTGAGCACGGTAGATCAAGAAGAGGGACGACTTCGGCAACCATTTTCTTGCTCTGAGCACGGTGGATTATCTTAGATTACCTTTTTTTAGGGAATATTATCTTAGATCACAATTCCGTCCGTACCAAAATGTAACACGTTTTTACAGTTCGGACTATAAAAATGTCTTATATTTTAGTACATATGTTTTTTTTTGAGAAATTTTTTTAGTACAATTGTAGAACATTTTAGTGGTAGTAGTAAAAGCTTCTGCGTGGTGGCACATGGGTCGGGCTTGCAGCGGAAGGATGTCCTTTTCTGGGACCCTAATATTAATTCTCAAAAGAAAAAAATAGCTGGAATATTCTTTCTTTAAAAAATATATGCTAATTCAAAAACAATATGTGTATATAATGTAATAATAAATTATTTGCATAATGTAAAAATATTACATACATTAAAAATGTACGTGACACTTCAAAGAAAAATTCCAAAGACTCGGAAAAATGTTCGTGACATATAAAAAATGTTTATCCAATGTAAAAATATTACATACATTAAAAATGTATGTGACACTTTAAAGAAAAATTCCAAAGACTCAGAAAAATGTTCGTGACATATAAAAAATGTTTATCCAATGTAAAAATATGTTCCCATAGGTTAAAAAAAATGCTTATTCACATTAGGAAAATGTAGGTGACATTTAAAAAAAATATTCACGTGTGTCCAATAAAAATATCCGTGGATTTTCTAAAAATATTTCTAAAATTTAGAAAACTCCACGTAGTTTGATTAAATGCTTATTATCATTAATAAAATATACAATGTGTATTTGGAAAATATTACCGTGTATTCAAATAAGTGTTCAAAACATGTATTTTTAAATAATGTACACCATGTATTATTTGAAAAATGCCCAAACTGTATCAAAATAAATGTTTCACATGTGCGCTAAAAAGGTACATTGTGTAATGAGAAAAGGTAGACATGTGTTTAAAAAGAAGACCAATTAAAACTGAGAAAGAAGCTAAAAAACCAAACAATACAAAAAAAACAAGAAAGAAACAAAATAAAACAAAAGCTAAAACAAAGAAAGAAAAAACCAGTGAGAAAAAATATAATGAAGGAAAAAAATCAAAGAAAATGAATGAAAAAACAAAAGAAAATGAAAAATAAAAATAACAAAGAAAAAACGGAGCGGAGAGAGCGAACCTACAGCTACCCACGGGCGATTGCACTAATGGGTCGGCCCGATTTGCTCGGTCGTAGGCGATTCCTAATAGGAATCGATACGGATGAGACATAGGCCTCACAACTTAGCATACGCTCTGCCTAAAAAAACTAAACATACGCTGGACTCTCCAGGCCTGCTCGATGATCAATGATCACGCACGGTCAATCAGCAACAATGTTTTGCCGCTTTGATTGATCCCTGGAATCGCTCGGATTTAAATGCTCGTAGATCTTTTTCCGTAATCCCTCTATATACCTCAACCTGCCGCCTGAACATGACATGGCTGTGCAGTGCCATGCCTCTGCCCCTCGGCCAACGACACTCAACAAAGCTTGTGGCTTCTTGTTGTACTACAAGTCTGACCCTAGGCCTCAGTAGCATCTCTCCGTGTCTCACGAGCCGTAAGTCCACACCTGTGTCGTTTATTGTCAGTTCCCTTCTCTGCAAATGTTTTTGAGGGGTGAAAACCAATTTATTCATCACCAAAGTCCACAACGCGTGGGATACAAGTCGGAACCTGGGGTTGGCCTAACCAAACGTGACGCCCTGGCCCTAACGAAAGTGAAAACTTGGCAAGTTTATGTGCGTCTCTATTAGCCGCACGACCCTCAAACATAAAATTACAGACGAAAGAAGAAGCTCTAATTCTAATCTCTTGGATAATTCACTTTCCCCGATACCTTTGTGCTCCATAACGTTTTCCACGTTTCTTCTTCTACTATTGTCGTTGATGAGCCCGCAGTGTTTTCCAACCAAGCCTCCCGCCGCCTTCTAGTTTCCACTAACATACGATATGCTGACTTGACCGAGAAAATACCGTTTCCCTCAAAATTCCAGCTCCAGAAGTCCTCCGTGTTGCGTGTACAGAGAGGAATACCCAATATAATCTTTGTATCCATTGGCATGAAAACCTGGTTGACACGATCTACATCCCAGGTGGCGTTGGTGTTGTCAATAGCTCGGCCACCCAGGTTGGTGGATTGGCCACACGGGAGCCGTACGGGCGTAACATCTCATTCCTCGATAGCCACGTATCTGTCCAGATGTTGGTAGATTCACCATTGCCTATTCGGCGGATGATTCCTTGCCTTAGCACATCTCGACCTTCAACTATAGCCCGCCAAACCTGACTCGGGTGACGTGGTGAGTCGTCCCATGCATGGTATTAGACCCAGGGATGGACAGCCTAGCCCACACCGCCCGACCCAAAAGCCCAACATCCGGGCTGGGCTAGGACTCAGCTTTTCTGCCTGAAGCCCGGCCCAAAAGCCCGAAAATAAGCCCGAACAAGGCATAAATCATTATTTTATGAAAAATATAGGTATAATATATTCTTAAATATCCCAAAAATCATTATTTTAATAAAAAAGGCACTGTTCATGTGTTTCAGGCCAGGCCGGGCTAGGCTTGGGCTTGACATTTTGAGGTCGGGCTTTACCAAGCCCGGCACGATGCATGCCCAAGTTTACATGGTATTCTCTTTTGATTGGTATATATTGGGTATAAATCAATGAAAATGCATGGGGTCATGTCTACCACGTCAATTGGTTGAGAGACCACGTCAATTGGTTGAGAGAGGTATATGACGGTTGCTTGCTAATTTGGGTGGTAGAGCGTGTCTCTAGCCAATAGGGTGCCTGCGTGCTTGTGATTCAATACGAGGTCGTGCCATATGAACTAAAGTCGATGGCTGGTGTAGTGTCTTGTTCACTTAATGGTGACATTGGGTGTAATTCATGGCAACTTTAGAGGCAATTCTACTGACGGACCGGTGGAAACATTTGTCCTTTTATTAATAGGTATATATTACAGTGTGTTTTAATGGTTGCGACATTTACAATATAGTGATTAAAGAACCATTCTTTTTTTCTAACAACATACAAGAACTACATGGCAAATATTGATGAGATAGTGTTCTACCAATTTCTATATTTATTGATTTTGGATATGAATATATGGTTTATAGGTAACAAATTTATATAAGAATATACTGATTAGTAAATTTAATATTTACTAGCAAAATGGCATGTGCGCTGCAAAGGGAGAAAAAATTAATCATAATCTCTAATGGCCATGACCACATTTTACTACATCACCGAGGTAAACTATCACTCTCAAATTTTTTTAAATCATGAACATTTTTTTAAAACTCGTGCACATATTTAAAATTGTGCACAATTTTCAAATTCGTGAAAATGCTTTTATAAATTTTCGAACATTTTCTAAAATAAGTAACATTTTTCAATTCATGAAAATTTTATACTATTTGCAACCGACAAATGTGAACATTTTTTTATACAATTTCCTGGAATCGGTGTACATTTCTAGAATCGACAAATATTTTTTTGTAAATTGCTGGAATAATTTTTGAAATTCATGAACCTTTAAAAAATTAGTGAACATTTTTTGAAATGCATGATCATTTTTTTGAATCAGCGAACATTTTATGAATGAATATACTATTTTGTAAGTCACGATTAGTTTTTGAGCCTTTAGGATATTTATCCATTCATTGACATTTTGTTCAATTTCATTAACATTTATTAATACACGTATGTTTTAAAAAATTATGAACATTTTCTGATTTCCCGAACATTTGTTTTCAAAATTTCAAACAATTTTGAATAAGCAATGATTTTCTACAAAATCGCAAACATATTTTGAAGCGACAAACATTTTATGTTTTTTCAAATTTCTCATTTGTTTTAAATTTTTGGAACTTTTGGAAGTTCCATATGATTCAAAATAGAAAAAACGAAAACAAAAAAGAAAATATAAAATATAAAAACGAAATTAAAAATACTGGCCGGCCGGACATGGGCCGGCCCAAATGGCCGCGTTGCATCTTCTCTTAGCGCGCAGAGCACAATATAGGAGGTCCCTGCTGCATGGGTTGGCCCAGTCAGGGAATTCCTCTTTGTGAAACATTTTTTATCATTTATAGATAGCATTGGTGAGTAATATTTAGTAACTTTCGGAGCAATTTTGGTGACATACCGCCAGAAGCAATAGCCTCTTTATTATTAGGTATAGATATATATATATAGCTATTAGGGGCCATCATTTTAGTTTCTTCATGGGCCCCCGAAATCTCAGCACTAACCCTTTTCACAAGAATCTCCTTCATCACAGAACCAAATATTGCCATAGTATTTCATTCATGAAGGCACTTGATCACCTTAATGCAATCCCTACTCATTTTCACTCATCGCACATCCTATATACCTTAGAGAATGATCCCCACTAAATATTTATCTCAACACGCAAGCATGCCACACATACAATTATGGATGGGATAAAACTCGTTTTAACATGCAACTATGCATGAGAAAACACCCATCACAACATGCAACCATGCATGAGAAAAGACCCACCACAACATGCAACCATGCATGGAAAAGAATAGTTCTATTTTATTTATATTTAATAAATATTTTAATACACATAATCAAATATAACAAGTCATATGTATTTTATTTTTTTCACATGTTTTCAATCTAAATGTTTCTATTTCATACAATCAAATCTCATTGAAATATATTGCAACTGATTTCCGCACCAATGCCCATCAGAGGCTAAAGCTAATGCCTTGCCGATGGCCCTTACCTCGAGAATAGCAGGTGATGTTAAACCATCATAGCAAGTCGCCGAGGCACCAGGAAGATTCCATGTTCATCTCTACACGCCGTAGTTCACGCTCCTTTGTTCAAAGTTTTGGATAGCCCCCCTGTCCACATGGATTTTTTTAACACAAGCAAAAGTTTGGTTTTTTCATTAATTAATAAGATAGTTTGCCTGGTTAATTGGCGAAAAACAGAGCAAAAACCAACACATCCAGGGCCAAGCCCATATAACGGCTGAAATAGTCAGCAAAGATCACGCCCATGGCAAGCCACACCAAGACAATCCACAAAGCCACATGCAGATTACTCCCAAAATAAAGAACATTGGAGAAGGGAACACTTTCTAGGGACTAATATTTTGTCGTTTTGTCCATCACAGTGGCACTTACCAACTGTTTGACACTCTTCATATTCTTCCCATTGACAAGACGATATAACCCTTGGGTGGTCGAAGGTGCGACAAGAGGCCTTTCATCATCTCGATGAAGTTGTTTAGAGTGTCCTTGCCCTCATTCACAGAAGTGCAACCCTTTGCAACAACCTGAACTTCGTCGGAGGTTGCAAAAGCAATGATGAAGTTGGAGGCCACCTTGTCAAATGAGGCCATTGGCTCGGCTGAATGCAAGTTCCTCTGGAGACTTCATGGGAGCAACTAACCCTGAAGGCAACAACTGAGCATTGGCGCCATCCTCCTGGGTACCTTTGGTCCCCATCTTTTGCTACCTGTGGCGCCTGCGCTGCAAGCGCCGACCCATGCATATCATTGTACACCTCTGACCGCTCCAATAAGATAATTGCATGAGCCAACCACATGTAATCCACATGGATCTTGCCATATCGGTTATGCATAACTCTAGTGCCCCTTCTCTCTTCCTGCTTGTTGATCATACCTATCTCTACCAGGTACCAAATAATAAAATTAAAGCATGTGTGTGGAGAGCGGCAATTGAAATTCTTCTTCGTGAATGGCCTGATTTCACGCTCACCGCACAGCCTAGAGCGTGACCAGCACGCAAACGAGCTCATCCTAAAATAGGGTCGTGCACAAACTAATGGGCCACAACTTTTTCCATCGGTGTATTCATAGTGATCTTACCGAACATCTTGGAGTCCATTAGATACCACACGTTTGCCATACTACACTAACAAAGGGTGACTCCAACTATCCACCTTGGCATTTGAAAGGACATGCGGTGTCCCCATGTGTGGTTTTGGTAATTGATGACAATCACTATGGACTAATGGTTGCATTGAGTTATATTTGAAGGATTTGTCCATAGGAACTTCTTGAAGTCCATGTGTTGGCTTCAAGGAGTTTATGTGTTGACCAAGGTGCTATTAAGGAATTATCCAAAGATTGGTCATGTGAGAGTTGAGCTTATTGCAAGCATGTCTTGAAGAAGAAGATTGTGTGATCATTCATGCTTACCTTCAAGGCATCATCCAAATGAAGAGAGTTGGAAAGGTTCACGGTTGATCAAGACTAAGTCAAGAGTGAATCAAGTTGATCAAATCACAAAGCATAGAAGATGTACCGAGAGGGATCAAGTGATACCATGGTATGGTAAGCATTGTCCATTACGCTTTGTGTACTAACCCATAGTCTTCATGAGAGCTCTTTGTGGGGTTAGGTTGCGGTGTGCACGTTCAAGTGATGCATCACAAAGAGATCAAGTGCTTGGAGATTGCCGTCCATTGTGGTGACAATGGACTTGTGAAGATGTGCCAAAAAGTGGCTCACCCATAATGGAGTATGGGGGAGCAATCTACTAGTCTTCACCGAGCCAACGCAATCAAGAAAGGTGGTTCTACTTGAGGAAGTCAAGATCATCTACATATAGCTCAAGTGGACTTTGTGCAAGGCAAAGGTTTGGACTTGATAGGTTCTCTATTTTACCGGTCTCATGGTGGTAGTTTGGAGATCGGGTTATAGTATCGTTTGCTGTACTATCAAGGGGGGCTCTCAAGTGAGTAGCTTGATCGCATCGTTCGTAGAGAGCTCAAACCATTGCATGCTTTGATCATATTTCTTGGTTATCGTTTGGTTCTCTTTGTGAGATTTGGAGCTTATGGTCATCTTCTTGACAAGATTGAGTTCATTGAAAACGGAGTTCACATGCTTGTTCTATTGCGTTTTCAGTGTTGGAGGTTTTACCGGTCTTATTCGAGGAAGGGTTCTCACAATTTTCTTATGGGACTTTTCTAATTTGCTTCTTATTGTTATTTTTATCATGATTGTTTTGGCCCTTGTCGCTATCTTTCCAACAAACTTGGTTTCGTTGAATTCGAAGTCCGTTTGCAGAAGTTGTGTCAGTTTTGGTGTCCTCAGAAGGGCTGCAGCGGTACTACCACCCATGGGAGCGGTACTACCGCTTGGAGGGGATGTAATTTTTTACTTCCGCGGCTACTTCCGTGGCTACTTCCACTCCATACCAAAAACTCGTCATAAGTCCAGCGGTGGTAGGCACGGATGTATTTTTTAGTACCGCTCGCAAACAGTAGTACCGCTACCACTAGCGGCAGTACCGTAAGGACAAGCGGTAGTACCGCCCCACCGGTTATTCTTGCCTTTCGCCTCCTCATCGTTGTTTTTCAAAGGCCTACTGCCGCCCTAGCGGTAGTACCGCTCCTTGGAGCGGTAGTACCGCTTGTTGGGAAACGTAGTAATTTCAAAAAAATTCCTACACACACGCAAGATCATGGTGATGCATAACGAGAGGGGAGAGTGTTGTCCACGTACCCTCGTAGACCGAAAGCGGAAGCGTTAGCACAACGCGGTTGATGTAGTCGTACGTCTTCACGATCCGACCGATCAATTGAAGGAAATATGCCCTAGAGGCAATAATAAAGTTATTATTTATTTCCTTATATCATGATAAATGTTTATTATTCATGCTAGAATTGTATTAACCGGAAACATAATACATGTGTGAATACATAGACAAACAGAGTGTCACTAATATGCCTCTACTTGACTAGCTCGTTGATCAAAGATGGTTATGTTTCCTAACCATAGACATGAGTTGTCATTTGATTAATGGGATCACATCATTAGGAGAATGATGTGATTGACTTGACCCATTCCGTTAGCTTAGCACTTGATCGTTTAGTTTGTTGCTATTGCTTTCTTCATGACTTATACATGTTCCTATGACTATGAGATTATGCAACTCCTGTTTACCGGAGGAACAATTTGTGTGCCACCAAACGTCACAACGTAACTGGGTGATTATAAAGGCGCTCTACAGGTGTCTCCGAAGGTACTTGTTGGGTTGGCGTATTTCGAGATTAGGATTTGTCACTCCGATTGTCGGAGAGGTATCTCTGGGCCCACTCGATAATGCACATCACTACAAGCCTTGCAAGCATTGCAACTAATGAGTTAGTAGCAGGATGATGTATTACGGAACGAGTAAAGAAACTTGCCGGTAACGAGATTGAACTAGGTATTGAGATACCGACGATCGAATCTCGGGCAAGTAACATACCGATGACAAAGGGAACAACGTATGTTGTTATGCGGTCTGACTGATAAAGATCTTCGTAGAATATGTAGGAGCCAATATGGGCATCCAGGTCCCGCTATTGGTTATTGACCAGAGAGGTGTCTCGGTCATGTGTACATAGTTCTCGAACCCGTAGGGTCTGCACGCTTAACGTTCGTTGACGATATAGTACTATATGAGTTATGTATGTTGGTGACCGAATGTTGTTCAGAGTCCGAGATGAGATCACGGACATGACGAGGAACTCCGGAATGGTCCGGAGATAAAGTTTGATATATGGGATAATAGTGTTTGGTCACCGGAAGGGTTCCGGAATTCACCGGAAGTGGTTCCGGATGTTTCCCGAAATGTTTGGGTACGAGAACACTTTATTTGGGCCAAAGGGGAAAGCCCACAAGGTTTTTGGAAAGCGCAAAAGGAAGTTTTGTGGAGTCCAGGGGCCAGTTGCCAGGGTCCCTGGCGTTTGGGTCCAGACGCCGGGAACCCTAGCGTTTGGCCTTGGAGTCCGAGAAGGACTCTTGCCTTTCGGGTGAAACTGACTTTGTGGAGGCTTTTACTCCAAGTTTCGACCCCAAGGCTCAACATATAAATAGAGGGGTAGGGCTAGCACCCAATACACATCAAGAAACGCCAAGCGGTGTGCCGGCAACCTCGTCCCCTCTAGTTTATCCTCCGTCATAGTTTTCGTAGTGCTTAGGCGAAGCCCTGCGGAGATTGTTCTTCACCAACACCGTCACGACGCCGTCGTGCTGCTGGAACTCATCTACTACTTCGCCCCTCTTGCTGGATCGAGAAGGCGAGGACTTCACCGAGCCGAACATGTGCAGAACTCGGAGGTGCCGTGCTTTCGGTACTTGGATCGGTCGGACGTGAAGACGTATGACTACATCAACCGCGTTGATATAACACTTCCGCGAACGGTCTATGAGGGTACGTAGACAATACTCTCCCCTCTCGTTGCTATGCATCTCCATGATCCTGTGTGTGCGTAGGAAATTTTTGAAATTACTACGTTCCCCAACAGTGGCATCCGAGCCAGGTTTTATGCGTAGATGTCATATGCACGAGTAGAACACAAGTGAGTGGTGGGCGATATAAGTCATACTGCTTACCAGCATGTCATACTTTGGTTCGGCGGTATTGTTGGATGAAGCGGCCCGGACCGACATTACGCGTACGCTTACGCGAGACTAGTTCTACCGACGTGCTTTGCACATAGGTGGCTGGCGGGTGTCAGTTTCTCCAACTTTAGTTGACCCAAGTGTGGCTACGCCCGGTCCTTGTGAAGGTTAAAACAACACCAACTTGACAAACTATCATTGTGGTTTTGATGCGTAGGTAAGAACGGTTCTTGCTAAGCCCGTAGCAGCCACGTAAAATTTGCAAGAACAAAGTACAGGATGTCTAACTTGTTTTTGCAGGGCATGTTGTGATGTGATATGGTCAAGACATGATGCTAAATTTGTTTGTATGAGATGACCATGTTTTTTAACCAAGTTATCGGCAACTGGCAGGAGCCATATGGTTGTCGCTTTATTGTATGCAATGCAATCGCCCTGCAATGCTTTACTTTATCACTAAGCGGTAGCGATAGTCGTGGAAGCATAAGATTGGCGAGACGACAATGATGCTATGATGGAGATCAAGGTGTCGCGCCGGTGATGATGGTGATCATGAAGGTGCTTCGGAGATGGAGATCACAAGCACAAGATGATGATGGCCATATCATATCACTTATATTGATTGCATGTGATGTTTATCTTTTATGCATCTTATCTTGCTTTGATTGACGGTAGCATTATAAGATGATCTCTCACTAAATTATCAAAGTATAAGTGTTCTCCCTGAGTATGCACCGTTGTGAAAGTTCTTCGTGCTGAGACACCACGTGATGATCGGGTGTGATAGGCTCTACGTTCAAATACAACGGGTGCAAAACAATTGCACACGCGGAATACTCAGGTTAAACTTGATGAGCCTAGCATATAACAGATATGGCCTCGGAACACAGAGACCGAAAGGTCGAGCATGAATCATATAGTAGATATGATCAACATAGTGATGTTCACCATTGACACTACTCCATCTCACGTGATGATCGGACATGGTTTAGTTGATATGGATCATGTGATCACTTAGAGGATTAGAGGGATGTCTATCTAAGTGGGAGTTCTTAAGTAATATGATTAATTGAACTTTAATTTATCATGAGCTTAGTCCTGGTAGTATTAGCATATCTATGTTGTAGATCAATAGCTCGTGATGTTGCTCCCAGTTTATTGTGTTCCTAGAGAAAAATTATGTTGAAAAATGTTAGTAGCAATGATGCGGATTGGATCCGTGATCTGAGGATTATCCTCATTGCTGCACAGAAGAATTATGTCTTTGATGCACCGCTAGGTGATAGACCTATTGCAGGAGTAGATGCAGACGTTATGAACGTTTGGCTAGCTCAATATGATGACTACTTGATAGTTTAGTGCACCATGCTTAATGGCTTAGAATCGGGACTTCAAAGACATTTTGAATGTCATGGACCATATGAGATGTTCCAAGAGTTGAAGTTAATATTTCAAGCAAATACCCGAGTTGAGAGATATAAAGTCTCCAACAAGTTCTATAGCTAAAAAGATGGAGGAGAATAGCTCATGCAGTGAGCATGTGCTCAGATTGTCTGGGTACTACAATCGCTTGAATCAAGTGGGAGTTAATCTTCCAGATAAGATAGTGATTGACAGAATTCTCTAGTCACCATCACCAAGTTAGTAGAAATTTGTGATGAACTATGATATGCAAGGGATAACGGAAACGATTCCCAAGTTCTTCGTAATGCTGAAATCAAATAAGGTAGAAATCAAGAAAAATATCAAGTGTTGATGGTAGACAAGACCACTAGTTTCAAGAAAAGGGCAAAGGGAAGAAGGGGAACTTCAAGAAGAACGGCAAGCAAGTTGATGCTCAAGTGAAGAAGCCCAAGTATGGTCCTAAGCCTGAGACTAAGTGCTTCTACTGCAAAGGGACTGGTCACTGGAAGCGGAACTGCCCCAAGTATTTGGCGGATAAGAAGGATGGCAAAGTGAACAAAGGTATATTTGATATACAGATTATTGATGTGTATTTTACTAGTGTTCGTAGCAACCCCTCGGTATTTGATACTGGTTCAGTTGCTAAGATTAGTAACTCGAAACGGGAGTTGCAGAATGAACAGAGACTAGTTAAGGGTGAAGTGACGATGTGTGTTGGAAGTGGTTCCAAGATTGATATGATCATCATCACACACTCCCTATACTTTCAGGATTAGTGTTGAACCTAAATAAGTGTTATTTGGTGTTTGCGTTGACCATGAATATGATTTTATCATGTTTATTGCAATACAGTTATTCATTTAAGTAAGAGAATAAATTGTTGTTCTGTTTACATGAATAAAACCTTATATGGTTACACACCCAATGAAAATGGTTCGGTGGATCTCGATCGTAGTGATAGACATATTCATAATATTGAAACCAAAAGATGCAAAATTAATAATGATAGTGCAACTTATTTGTGGCACTGTCGTTTAGGTCATATTGGTGTAAAGCGCATGAAGAAACTCCATGCTGATGGACTTTTGGAAACACTTGATTATGAATCACTTGATGCTTGCGAACCATGCCTCATGGGCAAGATGACTAAGACTCCGTTCTCTGGAACAATGGAGCGAGCAACTGACTTATTGGAAATAATACATACTGATGTATGCGGTCCGATGAGTGTTAAGGCTCACGGCAAGTATCATTATTTTCTGACCTTCACAGATGATTTGAGAAGATATGGGTATATCTACTTAATGAAACACAAGTCTGAAACATTTGAAAAGTTCAAAGAATTTCAGAGTGAAGTGGAGAATCATCGTAACAAGAAAATAAAAGTTTCTACGATATGATCGCAGAGGTAAAATATTTGAGTTAAGAGTTTGGCCTTCAGTTAAAACAATGTGAAATAGTTTCACTACTCACGCCACCTGGAACACCACAGTGTAATGGTGTGTCCGAACGTCATAACCGTACTTTATTAGATATGGTGTGATCTATGATGTCTCTTACCAATCTACCACTATCGTTTTGGGGTTAGGCATTAGAGACAGCTGCATTCACGTTAAATAGGGCACCATCTAAATCTGTTGAGACGACACCGTATGAACTATGGTTTGGCAAGAAACCTAAGCTGTCATTTCTTAAAGTTTGAGGTTGCAATGCTTATGTGAAAAAGTTTCAACCTGATAAGCTCAAACCCAAATCGGAGAAGTGCGTCTTCATAGGATACCCAAAAGAAAATGTTGGGTACACCTTCTATCACAGATCCAAAGGCAAGATATTCGTTGCTGAGAATTGATCCTTTCTAGAGAAGGAGTTTCTCTCGAAAGAAGTGAGTGGGAGGAAAGTAGAACTTGATGAGGTAACTGTACCTGCTCGCTTATTGGAAAGTAGTTCATCACAGAAATATGTTCCTGTGACTACTACACCAATTAGTGAGGAAGCTAATGATGATGATCATGTAACATCAGAGCAAGTTGCTACCGAACCTCGTAGGTAAACCAGAGTGAGATCCGCACCAGAGTGGTACGGTAATCCTGTTCTGGAGGTCATGTTACTTGACCATGACGAGCCTACGAACTATGAGGAAGCGATGATGAGCCAGGATTCCGCGAAATCGCTTGAGGCCATGAAATCTGAGATGAGATCCATGTATGAGAACAAAGTATGGACTTTGATTGACTTGCCCATTGATCGGTGAGCCATTGAGATTAAATGGATCTTCAAGAGGAATACGGACGCTGATAGTAGTGTTACTATCTACAAAGCTAGAATTGTCGCAAAAAGGTTTTCGACAAGTTCAAGGTGTTGACTACGATGAGAGTTTCTCACTCGTATCTATGCTTAAGTCTGTCCAAATCATGTTAGCAATTGCCGCATTTTATGAAATCTGGCAAATGGATAAACAAAACTACATTCCTTAATGGATTTATTAAAGAAGAGTTGTATATGATGCAACCAGAAGGTTTTGTCAATCCTAAAGGTACTAACAAAATATGCAAGCTCCAGCGATCCATCTATGGACTGGTGCAAGCATCTCGGAGTTGGAATATACGCTTTGATAAGTTGATCAAAGCATAT
The DNA here is from genome assembly GCF_056163025.1 of Triticum urartu. Lineage (NCBI taxonomy): Eukaryota > Viridiplantae > Streptophyta > Magnoliopsida > Poales > Poaceae > Triticum > Triticum urartu. The sequence continues at coordinate 33,145,957 of NC_141877.1, forward strand.
AGTTTTATACAGACTTACGGTGAAGCCTGTATTTATAAGAAAGTGAGTGGGAGCACTACAACATTTCTAATAAGTATATGTGAATGACATATTGTTGATCGGAGATAATGTAGAATTATTCTGCAAAGCATAAAGGAATGTTTGAAAGGAGTTTTTCAAAGAAAGACCTCGGTGAAGCTGCTTACATATTGAGCATCAAGATCTATAGAGATAGATCAAGACGCTTGATAAGTTTTTCAATGAGTACATACGTTGACAAGATTTTGAAGTAGTTCTTGCCTGTGTTACAAGGTGTGAAGTTGAGCAAGACTCAAAACCCGACCACGGCAGAAGATAGAGAGAGAATGAAAGTCATTCCCTATGCCTCAGCCATAGGTTCTATAAAGTATGCCATGCTGTGTACCAGACCTATTGTATACCCTGCCCTGAGTTTGGCAAGGGAGTACAATAGTGATCTAGGAGTAGATCACTGGACATTGGTCAAAATTATCCTTAGTGGAATAAGGATATGTTTCTCGATTATGGAGGTGACAAAAGGTTCGTCGTAAAGGGTTACGTCGATGCAAGTTTTGACACTGATCCAGATGACTCAAAGTATCAATCTGGATACATATTGAAAGTGGGAGCAATTAGCTAGAGTAGCTCCGTGCAGAGCATTGTTGACATAGAGATTTGCAAAATACATACGGATCTGAATGTAGCAGACCCGTTGACTAAACTTCCCTCACAAGCAAAACATGATCACACCATAGTACTCTTTGGGTATTAATCACATAGCGATGTGAACTAGATTATTGACTCTAGTAAACCCTTTGGGTGTTGGTCACATGACGATGTGAACTATGGGTGTTAATCACATGGTCATGTGAACTATTGATGTTAAATCACATGGCGATGTGAACTAGATTATTGACTCTAGTGCAAGTGGGAGACTGAAGGAAATATGCCCTAGAGGCAATAATAAAGTTATTATTTATTTCCTTATATCATGATAAATGTTTATTATTCATGCTAGAATTGTATTAACCGGAAACATAATACATGTGTGAATACATAGACAAACAGAGTGTCACTAGTATGCCTCTACTTGACTAGCTCGTTGATCAAAGATGGTTATGTTTCCTAACCATAGACATGAGTTGACATTTGATTAACGGGATCACATCATTAGGATAATGATGTGATTGACTTGACCCATTCCGTTAGCTTAGCACTTGATCGTTTAGTTTGTTGCTATTGCTTTCTTCATGACTTATACATGTTCCTATGACTATGAGATTATGCAACTCCCGTTTACCGGAGGAACACTTTGTGTGCCACCAAATGTCACAACGTAACTGGGTGATTATAAAGGTGCTCTACATGTGTCTCTGAAGGTACTTGTTGGGTTGGCGTATTTCGAGATTAGGATTTGTCACTCCGATTGTCGGAGAGGTATCTCTGGGCCCGCTCGGTAATGCACATCACTATAAGCTTGCAAGCATTGCAACTAATGAGTTAGTTGCGGGATGATGTATTACGGAATGAGTAAAGAAACTTGCCAGTAACGAGATTGAACTAGGTATTGAGATACCGACGATCGAATCTCGGGCAAGTAACATACTGATGACAAAGGGAAAAACGTATGTTGTTATGCGGTCTGACCGATAAAGATGTTCGTAGAATATGTAGGAGCCAATATGGGCATCCAGGTCCCACTATTAGTTATTGACCAGAGAGGTGTCTTGGTCATGTCTACATAGTTCTCGAACCTGTAGGGTCCGCACGCTTAACGTTCGTTGACAATATAGTATTATATGAGTTATGTATGTTGGTGACCGAATGTTGTTCGGAGTCCGGGATGAGATCACGGACATGACGAGGAACTCCGGAATGGTCCGGAGATAAAGTTTGATATATGGGATAATAGTGTTTGTTCACCGGAAGGGTTCCAGAATTCACCGGAAGGGGTTCCGGATGTTTCTCGAAATGTTTGGGCCAAATGGGAAAGCCCACAAGGTTTTTGGAAAGCGCAAAAGGAAGTTTTGCGGAGTCCAGGGGCCAGACGCCAGGATCCAGACGCCAGGGACCCTGGCGTCTGGCCCTGGAGTCCGAGAAGGACTCTTGCCTTTGAGGTGAAACCGACTTTGTGGAGGCTTTTACTCCAAGTTTCGACCCCAAGGCTCAACATATAAATAGAGGGGTAGGGCTAGCACCGAAGACACATCAAGAAACACCAAGCCATGTGCCGGCAACCCCGTCCCCTCTAGTTTATCCCCCGTCATAGTTTTCGTAGTGCTTAGGCGAAGCCCTACGAAGATTGTTCTTCACCAACACCGTCACGATGCCATCGTGCTGCCGGAACTCATCTACTACTTCGCCCCTCTTGCTGGATCGAGAAGGCGAGGACGTTACCGAGCCGAACGTGTGCAGAACTCGGAGGTGCCGTGCTTTCGGTACTTGGATCGGTCGGACGTGAAGACGTACGACTACATCAACCGCGTTGATATAACGCTTCCACGAACGGTCTACGAGGGTACGTAGACAACACTCTCCCCTCTCGTTGCTATGCATTTCCATGATCCTGCGTGTGCGTAGGAAATTTTTGAAATTACTACGTTCCCCAACATCAAGTACCGAACGCACGGCACCTTCGAGTTCTGCACACGTTTAACTCGATGACGTCCCTCGAACTCCGATCCAGCCGAGTGTTGAGGGAGAGTTTCATCAGCACGACGGCGCGGTGACAATGTTGATGTTCTACTGACACAGGGCTTCGCCTAAGCACTGCTACGATATGATCGAGGTGGATTATGGTGGAGGGGGGCACCGCACACGGCTAATTGATCAAGAGATCAATTGTTGTGTCTATGGGGTGCCCCTGGCCACGTATATAAAGGAGTCGAGGAGGGGAGGGGCCGACCCTCTCTATGGCGCGCCCTAGGGGAGTCCTACTCCCACCGGGAGTAGGATTCCCCCTTTCCTAGTAGAACTAGGAGCCCTTCCAAGTAGTAGGAGTAGGAGAGAAGGAAAGGGAAGGGAAAAGGAGAAGGAAGGAAGGGCCCCCCTCCCTAGTCCAATTCGGACGAGCCCATGGGGAGGGGTGCGGCCACCCTTTGAGGCCTTTCTCTCCTTTCCCGTATGGCCCATTAAGGCCCAAAATACGAATTCCCGTAACTCCCTGGTACTCCCGAAAATACCCGAATCACGTGGAACCTTTTCCGATGTCCGAATATAGTCGTCCAATATATCTATCTTTACGTCTTGACCATTTCGAGACTCCTCGTCATGTCCCTGATCTCATCCGGGACTCCGAACTCCTTCAGTACATCAAAACACATAAACTCATAATATAACCATCATCGAACTTTAAGCGTGCGGACCCTATGGGTTGGAGAACTATGTAGACATGACCGAGACACGTCTCCGGTCAATAACCAATAGCGGAACGTGAATGCTCATATTGGCTCCTACATATTCTACAAAGATCTTTATCGGTCAAACCGCATAACAACATACGTTGTTTCCTTTGTCATCGGTATGTTACTTGCCCGAGATTCAATCGTCGGTATCTCAATACCTAGTTCAATCTCGTTACCGGAAAGTTTCTTTACTCGTTCCGTAATACATCATCCCGCAACTAACTCATTAGTTGCAATGCTTGCAAGGCTTATAGTGATGTGCATCACCGAGTGGGCCCAGAGATACCTCTCTGACAATCGGAGTGACAAATCCTAATCTCGAAATACGCCAACCCAACAAGTACCTTCGGAGACACCTGTAGAGCACCTTTATAATCACCCAGTTACGTTGTGACGTTTTGTGGCACACAAAGTGTTCCCCCGATAAATGGGAGTTGCATATTCTCATAGTCATAGGAACATGTATAAGTCATGAAGAAAGCAACAACAACAAACTAAACGATCAAGTGCTAAGCTAACGGAATGGGTCAAGTCAATCACATCATTCTCCTAATGATGTGATCCCATTAATCAAATGACAACTCATGTCTATGGTTAGGAAACATAACCATCTTTGATCAACGAGCTAGTCACGTAGAGGCATACTAGTGACACTCTGTTTGTCTATGTATTCACACATGTATTATGTTTCCGGTTAATAAAATTCTAGCATGAATAATAAACATTTATCATGATATAAGGAAATAAATAATAACTTTATTATTGCCTCTAGGGCATATTTCCTTCAGTCTCCCACTTGCACTAGAGTCAATAATTTAGTTCACATCGCCATGTGATTTAATACCAATAGTTTACATCACCATGTGATTAACACCAATAGTTCACATCGACATGTGACCAACACCCAAAGGGTTTACTAGAGTCAATAATCTAGTTCACATCGCTATGTGATTAACACCCAAAGAGTACTAAGGTGTGATCATGTTTTGCTTGTGAGAGAAGTTTAGTCAACCGGTCTGCCACATTCAGATCCGTAAGTATTTTGCAAATTTATATGCCAAGAATGCTCTGCACGGAGCTACTCTAGCTAATTGCTCCCACTTTCAATATGTATCCAGATTGATACTTTGAGTCATCTGGATCAGTGTCAAAATTTGCATCGACGTAACCCTTTACGATGAGCCTCTTTTTGTCACCTCCATAATCGAGAAACATATCCTTATTCCACTAAGGATAATTTTGACCTCTATCCAATGATCTACTCCTAGATCACTATTGTACTCCCTTGCCAAAAACAGTGTAGGGTATACAATAGATCTGGTACATAGCATGGCATATTTTATAGAACCTATGGCGAAGGCATAGGGAATGACTTTCATTCTCTTTCTATCTTCTACCCGTGGTCGGTCTTTGAGTCTTACTCAGTTTCACACCTTGTAACACATGCAAGAACTCTTTCTTTGACTGTTCCATCTTGAACTACTTCAAAATCTTGTCAAGGTATGTACTCATTGAAAAACTTATCAAGTGTCTTGATCTATCTCTATAGATCTTGATGCTCAATATGTAAGAAGCTTCACTGAGGTCTTTCTTTGAAAAACTCCTTTCAAACACTCCTTTATGCTATGCAGAATAATTATATATTATCTCCGATCAACAATATGTCATTCACATATACTTATCAGAAATGCTGTAGTGCTCCCACTCACTTTCTTGTAAATACAAGCTTCACTGCAAGTCTGTATAAAACTATATGCTTTGATCAACTTATCAAAGCGTATATTCCAACTCCGAGATGCTTGCATATTTTGTTAGCACTTTTAAGATTGACAAAAACTTTCTTGTTGCATCATATACAACTCTTGTTTAATAAATCCATTAAGGAATGTAGTTTTGTTTATCCATTTTCCAGATTTCATAAAATGTGGCAATTGCTAACATGATTCGGACAGACTTAAGCATAGATACGAGTGAGAAACTCTCATCGTAGTCAACACCTTGAACTTGTCGAAAACCTTTTACGACAATTCTAGCTTTGTAGATAGTAACACTACTATCAGCGTCCGTCTTCCTCTTGAAGATCCATTATATCTCAATGGCTCGCCGATCTTTGGGCAAGTCAATTCAAAGTCCATACTTTGTTATTATACATGGATCTCATCTCAGATTTCATGGCCTCAAGCCATTTCGTGGAATCTGGGCTCATCATCGCTTCCTCATAGTTCGTAGGCTCGTCATGGTCAAGTAACATGACCTCCAGAACAGGATTACCGTACCACTCTAGTGCAGATCACACTCTGGTTTACCTATGAGGTTCGGTAGTAACTTGATCTGAAGTTACATGATCATCATCATTAGCTTCCTCACTAATTGGTGTAGTAGTCACATGAACAGATTTCTGTGATGAACTACTTTCCAATAAGGGAGCAGGTATAGTTACCTCATCAAGTTCTACTTTCCTCCCACTCACTTCTTTCGAGAGAAACTCCTTCTCTAGAAAGGATCCATTCTCAGCAATGAATATCTTGCCTTCAGATCTGTGATAGAAGGTGTACCCAACGTTTTCTTTTGGGTATCCTATGAAGACGTACTTCTCCGATTTGGGTTTGAACTTATTAGGTTGAAACTTTTTCACATAAGCATTGCAACCTCAAACTTTAAGAAATGACAGCTTAGGTTTCTTGCCAAACCATAGTTCATATGGTGTCATCTCAACGTGTTTAGATGGTGCCCTATTTAACGTGAGTGTAGTTGTCTCTAATGCATAACCCCAAAACGATAGTGGTAGATCGGTAAGAGACATCATAGATTGCACCATATCTAATAAAGTACGGTTACGACGTTCGAACACACCATTACACTGTGGTGTTCCAGGTGGCGTGAGTAGTGAAACTATTTCACATTGTTTTAACTGAAGGCAAAACTCGTAACTCAAATATTTTACTTCTGCGATCATATCATAGAAACTTTTATTTTTGTTACGATGATTCTCCACTTCACTCTGAAATTCTTTGAACTTTTCAAATGTTTCAGACTTGTGTTTCATCAAGTAGATATACTCTTATCTGCTCAAATCATCTGTGAAGATCAGAAAATAATGATACCTGCCGCGAGCCTCAATATTCATCGGACCACATACATCAGTATGTATGATTTCCAACAAATCTGTTGCTCGCTCCGTTGTTCCGGAGAACGGAGTCTTAGTCATCTTTGCCCATGAGGCATGGTTCGCAAGCATCAACTGATTCATAATCAAGTGATTCCAAAAGCCCATCAGCATGGATTTTCTTCATGCACTTTACACCAATATGACCTAAACGGCAGTGCCACAAATAAGTTGCACTATCATTATTAACTTTGCATCTTTTGGCTTCAATATTATAAAAATGTGTATCACCACGATCGAGATCCAACAAACCATTTTCATTGGGTGTATGACCATAGAAGGTTTTATTCATGTAAACAGAACAACAATCATTCTCTAACTTACATGAATAACCGTATTGCAATAAACATGATCCAATCATATTCATGCTCAACGCAAACACTAAATAAAATTTATTTTAGGTTTAACACTAATCCCGAAAGTATAGGGAGTGTGTGATGATGATCATATCAATCTTGGAACCATTTCCAATACACATCGTCACTTCACCCTTAACTAGTCTTTGTTCATTCTGCAACTCCCGTTTCGAGTTACTATTCTTAGCAACTGAACTAGTATCAAATACTGAGGGGTTGCTATAAACATTAGTAAAGTACACATCAATAACATGTATATCAAATATACCTATGTTCACTTTGCCATCCTTCTTATCCGCCAATTACTTGGGGTAGTTCCGCTTCCAATGACCAGTCCCTTTGCAGTAGAAGCACTCAGTTTCAGGCTTAGGTCCAGACCTGGTTTTTTTTTCACTTGAGCAGCAACTTGTTTGCTGTTCTTCTTGAAGTTCCCATTTCTTCCCTTTGCCCCTTTACTTGAAAATAGTGGTTTTGTTTACCATCAACACTTGATGCTTTTCTTGATTTCTACCTTCGTTGATTTCAGCATCACGAAGAGCTTCGGAATCGTTTCCGTTATCCCTTGCATATTATAGTTCATCATGAAATTCTACTAACTTGGTGATGGTGACTAGAGAATTCTGTCAATCACTATTTTATCTGGAAGATTAACTCCCACTTGATTCAAGTGATTGTAGTACCCAGACAATCTGAGCACATGCTCACTGCTTGAGCTATTCTCCTCCATCTTTTAGCTATAGAACTTGTTGGAGACTTCATATCTATCAACTCGGGTATTTACTTGAAATATTAACTTCAACTCCTGGAACATCTCATATGGTCCATGACATTCAAAACGTCTTTGAAGTCCCGATTCTAAGCCGTTAAGCATGGTGCACTAAACTATCAAGTAGTCATCATATTGAGCTAGCCAAACGTTCATAACGTCTGCATCTGCTCCTGCAATAGGTCTGTCACCTAGCGGTGCATCAAGGACATGATTCTTCTATGCAGCAATGAGGATAATTCTCAGATCACGGATCCAATCCGCATCATTGCTACTAATATTTTTCAACTTAGTTTTCTCTAGGAACATATCAAAAATAAAACAGGGGAGCTAAATGCGAGCTATTGATCTACAACATAGATATGCTAATACTACCAGGACTAAGTTCATGATAAATTTAAGTTCAGTTAATCATATTACTTAAGAACTCTCACTTAGATAGACATCCCTCTAATCCTCTAAGTGATCACGTGATCCATATCAACTAAACCATGTCCGATCATCACGTGAGATGGAGTAGTTTCAATGATAAACATCACTATATTGATCATATCTACTATATGATTCACGCTCGACCTTTCGGTCTTCGTGTTCCGAGGCCATATCTGTTATATGCTAGGCTCGTCAAGTTTAACCTGAGTATTCCGTGTGTGCAACTTTTTTGCACCCGTTGTATTTGAACGTAGAGCCTATCACACCCGATCATCACGTGGTGTCTCAGCACGAAGAACTTTCGCAACGGTGCATACACAGGGAGAACACTTGTACCTTGATAATTAGTGAGAGATCATCTTATAAAGCTACTGTCGAACTAAGCAAAATAAGATGTATAAAAGATAAACATCACATGCAATCAATATAAGTGATATGATATGGCCATCATCATCTTGTGCTTGTGATCTCCATCTCCGAAGCACCATCATGATCACCATCGTCACCGGCGCGACACCTTGATCTCCATCGTAGCATCGTTGTCGACTCGCCAATCTTATGCTTCCACGACTATCGCTACCGCTTAGTGATAAAGTAAAGCATTACAGGCGATTGTATTGCATACAATAAAGCGACAACCATATGGCTCCTGCCAATTGCTGATAACTCGGTTACAAAACATGATCATCTCATACAATATAGCATCACGTCTTGACCATATCACATCACAACATGCCCTGCAAAAACAAGTTAGATGTCCTCTACTTTGTTGTTGCAAGTTTTACGTGGCTGCTACAGGCTTAGCAAGAACCGTTCTTACCTACGCATCAAAACCACATCGATAGTTTGTCAAGTTGGTGCTGTTTTAACCTTCACAAGGACCGGGCGTAGCCACACTCGGTTCAACTAAAGTTGGAGAAACTGACACCCGCCAACCACCTATGTGCAAAGCACGTCGGTAGAACCAGTCTCGCGTAAGCGTACGCGTAATGTCGGTCCGGGCCGCTTCATCCAACAATACCGCCGAACCAAAGTATGACATGCTGGTAAGCAGTATGACTTATATCACCCACAACTCACTTGTGTTCTACTCGTGCATATAACATCAACGCATAAAACCTGGCTCGGATGCCACTGTTGGGAAACGTACTAATTTCAAAAAATTTCCTACGCACACGCAAGATCATGGTGATGCATAGCAACGAGAGGGGAGAGTGTTGTCCACGTACCCTCGTAGACCGAAAGCGGAAAAGTTAGCACAACGCGGTTGATGTAGTCATACGTCTTCACGATCCGACCGATCAAGTACCGAACGCACGGCACCTCCGAGTTCTGCACACGTTCAACATGATGACGTCCCTCGAACTGCGATCCAACCGAGTGTTGAGGGAGAGTTTCATCAGCATGATGGCGTGGTGACGACGTTGATGTTCTACCGACGCAGGGCATCACCTAAGCACCGCTACGATATGATCGAGGTGGATTATGGTGGAGGGGGGCACCGCACACGGCTAAGAGATCAAGGGATCAATTGTTGTGTCTATGGGGTGCCCCCTGGCCACGTATATAAAGGAGTGGAGGAGGGGAGGGGCCGGCCCTCTCTATGGTGTGCCCTAGGGGAGTCCTACTCCCACCGGGAGTAGGATTCCCTCTTTCCTAGTAGAACTAGGAGCCCTTCCAAGTAGTAGGAGTAGGAGAGAAGGGAAGGGAAGGGAAAAGGAGAAGGAAGGAAGGGGGCTGCTACATCTTGAGCTTGCGTTGGTTTTCCCCGAAGAGGAAGGGATGATGCAGCAGAGTAGCGTAAGTATTTCCCTCAGTTTTTAAGAACCAAGGTATCAATCCAGTAGGAGGCCACGCTCAAGTCCCTCGTACCTGCACAAAATGATAGCTACTCGCAACCAACGCGATTAGGGGTTGTCAATCCCTTCACGGTCACTTACGAGAGTGAGATCTGATAGATATAATATTTTTGGTATTTTTGGTATAAAGATGCAAAGTAAAAAGTAAAATCAAAATAAAAAGCAAAGCAAGATTAAAGTGATGGAGATTGATATGATGAGAATAGACCCGGGGGCCATAGGTTTCACTAGTTGCTTCTCTCAAGAGCATAAGTATTCTACGGTGGGTGAACAAATTACTGTTGAGCAATCTACAGAATTGAGCATAGTTATGAGAATATCTAGGCATGATCATGTATATAGGCATCACGTCCGTGACAAGTAGACCGAAACGATTCTGCATCTACTACTATTACTCCACTCATTGACCGCTATCCAGCATGCAACTAGAGTATTAAGTTAAAAATAGAGTAATGCTTTAAGCAAGATGACATGATGTAGAGAGATAAATTCATGCAATATGAAATAAACCCCATCTTGTTATCCTCGATGGCAACGATGCAATACGTGCCTTGCTGCCCCTTCTGTCACTGGGAAAGGACACCGCAAGATCGAACCCAAAGCTAAGCACTTCTCCCATGGCAAGAACTACCAATCTAGTTGGCCAAACCAAACGGGTAATTTGAAGAGACTTGCAAAGATAACCAATCATACATAAAAGAATTTAGAGAAGATTCAAATATTATTCATAGATAGACTTGATCATAAACCCACAATTCATCGGTCTCAACAAACACACCGCAAAAAGAAGATTACATCGAATAGATCTCCACAAGAGAGGGGGAGAACTTTGTATTGAGATTCAAAGAGAGAGAAGAAGCCATCTAGCTACTAACTATGGACCCGAAGGTCTGAGGTAAACTACTCACACTTCATCGGAGGGGCTAGGATGATGTAGAAGCCCTCCGTGATGACGGCCCTCTCCGGCGGAGCTCCGGAATAGGCCCCAAGATGAGATCTCGCGGATACAGAAAGTTGCGGCGGTGGAATTAGGTTTTTGGCTCCTATTCTGATCGTTTCGGGGTACGTATGTATATATACGAAGAAGGAGTACATCGGTGGAGCATCGAGGGGCCCACAAGGCAGGGGGGCGCGCCCTGGGGGGGGCGCCCCCACCCTCGTGTCCGCCTCTTTTGTTCCTTGGCGTAGGGTCCAAGTCTCCTGAATCACGTTCGGTGAGAAAATCACGTTCCCGAAGGTTTTATTTCGTTTGGACTCCGTTTGATATTCCGTTTCTTCGAAACACTGAAATAGGCAAAAAACAGCAATTCTGGGCTGGGCCTCCGGTTAATAGGTTAGTCCCAAAAATAATATAAAAGTGGAAAATAAAGCCCAATATAGTCCAAAACAGTAGATAATATAGCATGGAGCAATCAAAAATTATAGATACGTTGGAGACGTATCAGGCATCCCCAAGCTTAATTCCTGCTCGTCCTCGAGTAGGTAAATGATAAAAAGAGAATTTTTGATGTGGAGTGTTATTTGGCATAATTTCAATGCAAATCTTCTTAATTGTGATATGAATATTCAGATTCGAAAGATTCAAGACAAAAGTTTATATTGACATAAAAATAATAATACTTCAAGCATACTAACAAAGAAATTATGTCTTCTCAAAATAACATGGCCAAAGAAAGTTATCCCTACAAAATCATATAGTCTGGCTATGCTCTATCTTCACCACACAAAGTATTTAAATCATGCACAACCCCGATGACAAGCCAAGCAATTGTTTCATACTCTAACCTTTTCAAAACTTTTTCAATCTTCACGCAATACATGAGCGTGAGCCATGGATATAGCACTATAGGTGGAATAGAATGGAGGTTGTGGAGAAGACAAAAAAGAGGGGAAGATAGTCTCACATCAACTAGGCGTATCAACGGGCTATGGAGATGCCCATTAATAGATATCAATGTGAGTGAGTAGGGATTGCCATGCAACAGATGCACTAGAGCTATAAATGTATGAAAGCTCAACAAAAGAAACTAGTGGGTGTGCATAACTTGCTTGCTCACGAAGACCTAGGGCACTTGAGGAAGCCCATCATTGGAATATACAAGCCAAGTTCTATAATGTAAAATTCCCACTAGTATATGAAAGTGATAACATGAGAGACTCTCTACTATGAAGATCATGGTGCTACTTTGAAGCACAAGTGTGGTAAAAGGATAGTAGCATTGTTCCTTTTTATTTATTTTCTTTTTTGGGCCTTCTTTTTTTCTTTGGCCTTTCTCTCTCTCTCTTTTATTTATTTATTCGGACAATGCTCTATTAAATGATGATCATCACACTTTTATTTATTTACAACTCAATGATTACAACTTGATTCTAAAACAAAGTATGACTCTATATGGATGCCTCCGGCGTTGTACCAGGATATGCAATGAATCAAGAGTGACAAGTATGAAGAAATTATGAACGGTGGCTTTGCCACAAATACTATGTCAACTACATGATCATGCTAAGAAATATGACAATGATGAATGTGTCATGATGAACTAGATGGTGGAAAGTTGCATGGCAATATATCTCGGAATGGCTATGGAAATGCCATAATAGGTAGGTATGGTGGCTGTTTTGAGGAAGGTATATGGTAGGTGTATGATACCGGTGAAAGGTGCGCGGTATTAGAGAGGCTAGCAAAGGTGGAAGGGTGAGAGTGCGTATAATCCATGGACTCAACATTAGTCATAAAGAACTCATATACTTATTGCAAAAATCTAGAAGTTATCAAAGCAAAGTATTACGCGCATGCTCCTAGGGGGATAGATTGGTAGGAAAAGACCATCGCTCGTCCCCGACCGCCACTCATAAGGAAGACAATCAATAAATAAATCATGCTCCGACTTCATCACATAACGGTTCACCATACGTGCATGCTACGGGAATCACAAACTTTAACACAAGTATTCTTTAAATTCACAACTACTCAACTAGCATAACTTTAATATTATCACCTCCATATCTCAAAACAATTATCATGCTTCAATCTTTTCTTAGTATTCAACACACTCAAAAGAAAGTTTCACAAATCTTGAATACCAAGCATATTATTATTAAGCAAATTACCATGCTATTAAGAGACTCTCAAAATAATTTAAGTGAAGCATGAGAGATCAATAGTTTCTTTAAAACAAATCCACCACCGTGCTCTAAAAGATCTAAGTGAAGCACATAGAGCAAAATTATAACGCTCAAAAGATATAAGTGAAGCACATAGAGCAAAACTACATAGCTCATAAGATATAAGTGAAGCACATAGAGCAAAACTACATAGCTCAAAAGATATAAGTGAAGCACATAGAGTATTCTATCAAATTTTAATTCATGTATGGCTCTCTCAAAAGGTTTGTACAGCAAGGATGATTGTGGCATACTAAGACACAAAGACACAAATAATACAAGACTCTCCAAGCAAAACACATATCATGTTGGTGAATAAAAATATAGCTCCAAGTAAATTACCGATGGAAGTGGACGAAAGAGGGGATGCCTCCCGGGGCATCCCCAAGCTTTGACTTTTTGGTGTCCTTGGATTATCTTGGGGGTGCCATGTGCATCCCCAAGCTTAGGCTCTTGCCACTCCTTGTTCCATAATCCTTCACAAGAATTCACCCAAAACTTGAAAACTTCACAACACAAAACTCAAAATAGAAAACTCGTGAGCTCCGTTAGCGAAAGAAAACAAAAGACCACTTCAAGGTACTGTAATTAACTAATTATTTATTTATATTGGTGTTAAACCTACTTTATTCCAACTTCTCTATGGATTATAAACTATTTTACTAGCCATAGATTCATCAAAATAAGCAAACAACACACGAAAAACAGAATCTGTCAAAAACAGAACAGTCTGTAGTAATCTGTATCTAGCGCAAGATCTGGAACCCCAAAAATTCTAAAATAAATTGCTGGACGTGAGGAATTTATATATTAATCATCTGAAAAAAGAATTAACTAAATAACACTTTTCAAATAAAAATGACAGCAGTTCTTGTGAGCGCTAAAGTTTCTGTTTTTTACAGCAAGTTCAACAAGACTTTCCCCAAGTCTTGCCAACGGTTCTACTTGGAACAAACACTAATTAAACACAAAAAACACAAACAAAACAGAGGCTAAATAATTTATTTATTACTAAGCAGGAGCAAAAGGCAAGGAATAAAAATAAAATTGGGTTGCCTGCCAACAAGCGCTATCGTTTAACGCCCCTAGCTAGGCATAAAAGCGAGGATAGATCTAGGTATTGCCATCTTTGGTACGCAATCCATAAGTGGCTCTCATGATAGTTTCATATGGCAATTTTATTTTATTTCTTGGAAAGTGTTCCATGTCCTTTTTTATTGTAAATTGAAATCTAATATTCCCTTCCTTCATATCAATAATCACACCAACCGTTCTAAGGAAAGGTCTACCAAGAATAATAGGGCAAGAAGGATTGCAATCTATATCAAGAACAATGAAATCTATGGGCACATAATTCCTATTTGCAACAATAAGAACATCATTAATCCTTCCCATAGGTTTCTTAATAGTAGAATCCGAAAGATGCAAGTTTAGAGAGCAATCATCAAAATTACGGAAATCTAGCAAATCACACAAAGTCTTGGGAATAGTGGAGACACTAGCACCCAAATCACACAAAGCATAAAACTCATGATCTTTAATTTTAATTTTAATAGTTGGTTCCCACTCATCATAGAGTTTTCTAGGGATAGAAACTTTCAACTCAAGTTTTTCTTCATAAGATTGCATCAAGGCATCAACAATATGTTCGGTGAAGGCTTTATTTTGACTATAAGCATGTGGAGAATTTAGCATGGATTGCAACAAGGAAATACAATCAATTAAAGAGCAACTTTCATAATTAAATTTCTTGAAATCCAATATAGTGGGTTTAGCAACATCTAGATTTTTATTTCTTTCAATTCCACTTTCATCAATTTCGTCATTAAGATCTAAATACTCCGAATTTTTAGAACGTCTTCTAGGTAAAGGAAGATCATATTCAGTTTCATCAAGATTTATATTGAAAAATAAAGATTTAATAGGGGACACATCAATAACTTTTAGATCTTCATCTTGATTTTCATAGGCATTCGGTTTAGTGGCCATCTTATTGACTAAGGTGGCTTGCATATACAAATTTTAGTAGTCATCTTTTCTAGACGAGCAATTTGGGATCTTATACCATCAAATTCTTTAGACATATCTGTTGGGTAACGTAGTAATTTCAAAAAAAAATCCTAAGCACACGCAAGATCATGGTGATGCATAGCAACGAGAGAGGAGAGTGTTGTCTACGTACCCTCGTAGACCGAAAGCGGAAGCGTTAGCACAACGCGGTTGATGTAGTCGTACGTCTTCACGGCCCGACCGATCAAGCACCGAAACTACGACACCTCCGAGTTCTAGCACACGTTCAGCTCGATGAAGATCCCCGGACTCCGATCCAGCAGAATGTCGGGGAAGAGTTCCGTCAGCACGACAGCGTGGTGACGATCTTGATGTTCTACCGTCGCAGGGCTTCGCCTAAGCACCGCTACAATATTATCGAGGATTATGGTGGAGGGGGGCACCGCACACGGCTAAGAGATCAATGATCAATTGTTGTGTCTATGGGGTGCCCCCCTGCCCCAGTATATAAAGGAGCAAGGGGGGAGGCGGCCGTCCTAGGAGGAGGGCGCACCAAGAGGGGAGTCCTACTCCCACCGGGAGTAGGACTCCTCCTTCCCTTGTTGGAGTAGGAGAGAAGGAAAGAGGGGGAGAGGAACAAGGAAAAGGGGGCTGCACCCCTTGTCCAATTCGGACCAGAGGGGGGGCGCGCGCCTCCTTCCTTTTGGCCTCTCTCCTCTATTCCCGTATGGCCCAATAAGGCCCATATATTCCTCGCCGAATTCCCGTAACTCTCCGGCACTCCAAAAAGTACCCGAATCACTCGGAACCTTTCCGATGTCCGAATATAGTCGTCCAATATATCGATCTTTACGTCTCGACCATTTCGAGACTCCTCGTCATGTCCCCGATCTCATCCGGGACTCCGAACTCCTTCGGTACATCAAAACTCATAAACTCATAATATAACCGTCATCGAACTTTAAGCGTGCGGACCCTACGGGTTCGAGAACAATGTAGACATGACCGAGACACGTCTCCGGTCAATAACCAATAGCGGAACCTGGATGCTCATATTGGCTCCCACATATTCTATGAAGATCTTTATCGGTCAAACCGCATAACAACATACGTTGTTCCCTTTGTCATCGGTATGTTACTTGCCCGAGATTCGATCGTCGGTATCTCAATACCTAGTTCAATCTCGTTACCGGCAAGTCTCTTTACTCGTTCCGTAATACATCATCCCGCAAGTAACTCATTAGTTGCAATGCTTGCAAGGCTTATAGTGATGTGCATTACCGAGTGGGCCCAGAGATACCTCTCGACAATCGGAGTGACAAATCCTAATCTCGAAATACGCCAATCCAACAAGTACCTTCGGAGACACCTATAGAGCATCTTTATAATCATCCACTTACGTTGTGACGTTTGGTGGCACACAAAGTGTTCCTCCGGTAAACGGGAGTTGCATAATCTCATAGTCATAGGAACATGTATAAGTCATGAAGAAAGCAATAGCAACAAACTAAACAATCAAGTGCTAAGCTAACGAAATGGGTCAAGTCAATCACATCATTCTCCTAATGATGTGATCCTGTTAATCAAATGACAACTCATGTCTATGGTTAGAAAACATAACCATCTTTGATTAACGAGCTAGTCAATTAGAGGCATACTAGTGACACTCTGTTTGTCTATGTATTCACACGTGTATTATGTTTCCGGTTAATACAATTCTAGCATGAATAATAATCATTTATCATGATATAAGGAGATAAATATTAACTTTATTATTGCCTCTAGGGCATATTTCCTTCAATATCATCTAGCTCTTTATTCATATAACTCATAAAACTTTTTTGTTCCTTCAGCTCGTTTCTAAAGAAATTATTATGCTGAAATTGCAAAACCATAAACTTCCTAACGTTGGTTTTGATCTCCTCTAACCTTTTGAGGTGGAGATCACCAAATCTCGGTTGAGCCATCGCGACAAACAAACAATCTAACACACGAGCAAACAAAAGGCTATCGGGAAAAAGAGGCAAATAGAGAGGGAGGATAGAGAGAGAGGGCCAATAAAACGACAAGGGTGAAGTGGGGGAGAGGAAAACGAGAGGCAAATGGCAAATAATGTAATGCGAGAGATAGGGATTGTGATGGGTACTTGGTATGTTGACTTTTTGCGTAGACTCCCCGGCAACGGCGCCAGAAATCCTTCTTGATACGTATTGAGCTTGCGTTGGTTTTCCCCGAAGAGGAAGGGATGATGCAGCAGAGTAGCGTAAGTATTTCCCTCAGTTTTTGAGAACCAAGGTATCAATCCAGTAGGAGGCCATGCTCAAGTCCCTCGTACCTGCACAAAACGATAGCTACTTGCAACCAACGCGATTAGGGGTTATCAATCCCTTCACGGTCACTTACGAGAGTGAGATCTGGTAGATATAGTATTTTTGGTATTTTCGGTATAAAGATGCAAAGTAAAAAGTAAAAGCAAAATAAAAAGCAAAGCAAGATTAAAGTGATGGAGATTGATATGATGAGAATAGACCCGGGGGCCATAGGTTTCACTAGTGGCTTCTCTCAAGAGCATAAGTATTCTATGGTGGGTGAACAAATTACTGTTGAGCAATTGATAGAATTGAGCATAGTTATGAGAATATCTAGGCATGATCATGTATATAGGCATCACGTCCGTGACAAGTAGACCGAAACGATTCTGCATCTACTACTATTACTCCACTCATCGACCGATATCCAACATGCATCTAGAGTATTAAGTTAAAAACAGAGTAACGCTTTAAGCAAGATGACATGATGTAGAGAGATAAATTCATGCAATATGAAATAAACCCCATCTTGTTATCCTCGATGGCAACGATGCAATACGTGCCTTGCTGCCCCTTCTGTCACTGGGAAAGGACACCGCAAGATCGAACCCAAAGCTAAGCACTTCTCCCATGGCAAGAACTACCAATCTAGTTGGCCAAACCAAACGGATAATTCGAAGAGACTTGCAAAGATAACCAATCATACATAAAAGAATTCAGAGAAGATTCAAATATTATTCATAGATAGACTTGATCATAAACCCACAATTCATCGGTCTCAACAAACATACTGCAAAAAGAAGATTACATCGAATAGATCTCCACAAGAGAGGGGGAGAACTTTGTATTGAGATTCAAAGAGAGAGAAGAAGCCATCTAGCTACTAACTATGGACCCGAAGGTCTGAGGTAAAGTACTCACACTTCATCGGAGGGGCTAGGATGATGTAGAAGCCCTCCGTGATGACGGCCCTCTCCGGCGGAGCTCCGGAACAGGCCCCAAGATGGGATCTCGTGGATCAGAAAGTTACGGCGGTGGAATTAGGTTTTTGGCTCCTGTTCTGATCGTTTGGGGGTACATATGTATATATAGGAGGAAGGAGTACGTTGGTGAAGCATCAAGGGGCCCACGAGGCAGGGGGCGCGCCCTAGGTGGGTGCCCCCCACCCTCGTGACTGCCTCTTTTGTTCCTTGGCGTAGGGTCCAAGTCTCTTGAATCACGTTTGGTGAGAAAATCACGTTCCCGAAGGTTTTATTCCGTTTGGACTCCGTTTGATATTCCGTTTCTTCGAAACACTAAAATAGGCAAAAAACAGCAATTCTAGGCTGGGCCTCCGGTTAATAGGTTAGTCCGAAGAATAATATAAAAGTGGAAAATAAAGCCCAATATAGTTCAAAACAGTAGATAATATAGCATGTAGCTATCAAAAATTATAGATACGTTGGTGACGTATCAGGGGCGCCCCCCCTACCTAGTCCAATTCGGACCAGCCCATGGGGAGGGGTGCGGCCACCCTTTGAGGCCTTTCTCTCCTTTCCCGTATGGCCCATTAAGGCCCAAAATACGAATTCCTGTAACTCCCCGGTACTCCCGAAAATACCCGAATCACTCGGAACCTTTTCCGATGTCCGAATATAGTCGTCCAATATATCGATCTTTACTTCTACGAAGATCTTTATCGGTCAAACCGCATAACAACATACATTGTTCCCTTTGTCATCGGTATGTTACTTGCCCGAGATTCGATCGTCGGTATCTCAATACCTAGTTCAATCTCATTACCGACAAGTCTCTTTACTCGTTCCATAATACATCATCCCGCAACTAACTCATTAGTTGCAATGCTTGCAAGGCTTATAGTGATGTGCATTACCGAGTGGGCCCAGAGATACCTCTCCGACAATTGGAGTGACAAATCCTAATCTCGAAATACACCAACCCAACAAGTACCTTCAGAGACACCTGTAGAGCACCTTTATAATCACCCAGTTATGTTGTGATGTTTGGTGGCACACAAAGTGTTCCTCCGGTAAACGGGAGTTGCATAATCTCATAGTCATAGGAACACGTATAAGTCATGAAGAAAGTAATAGCAACAAACTAAACGATCAAGTGCTAAGCTAACGGAATGGGTCAAGTCAATCACATCATTCTCCTAATGATGTGATCGTTAATCAAATGACAACTCATGTCTATGGTTAGGAAACATAACCATCTTTGATCAACGAGCTAGTCAAGTAGAGGCATACTAGTGACACTCTGTTTGTCTATGTATTCACACATGTATTATGTTTCTGGTTAATACAATTCTAGCATGAATAAGAAACATTTATCATGATATAGGGAAATAAATAATAACTTTATTATTGCCTCTATGGCATATTTCCTTCACCGCTCGGTGCAGGTTGTGAGCATAACGGTTGGATTTTACCCCACCTATAAAAGGGGGGCTTATTCCCCAATGAATCTTATCCCTTGAGCTTGTGTTCTTACCCCATTGTTGACCTTCTACGATCTTGCTATCTCTCAATCCCTCCATGGATTCTTGCTAGTCTTGGGGGAAAAGAGAGAGGAGATCTAGATTCACATTTCCACCAATCACTTTCTCCTCTATGTGAGGGGAACCCCTTGGATCTAGATCTTGGAGTTATTGGTGTTCTCCTTCTTGTTCTTCCTCTCATTTCCCTCCCTAGCATTAGTTGTTCTGGTGGGATTTTGGAGAGAAGGACTTGTGCACTCCGTGTTCCCTTGCCATTGCATTGTTACATAGGTTTGAGTTCTCCACGGTGATACATGGAAGTTACAAGTTGATAAGCTTATTACTCTTGGGTGCTTGGTACCCTTGAGCTTGTTCCTCTTGGGTGCTTGAGCGCCCTAGACGGTTGGTGGTGTTTGGAGCTCAATCATTGTGGTGTAAAGCTCCGGGCAAGCGTCGGGGTCTCCAATTAGGTTGTGGAGATCGCCCCGAGCAATTTGACGGGCACCGGTGACCGCCCCCAAGGGTTGCTAAAGTGTACGGGTTCGGTGACCGCCCCCAAGGGTTGCCAAAGTGTACGGGTTCGGTGACCGCCTCCAAGGGTTGCCATTTGTACGGGTTCGGTGACCGCCCTCAAGGGTCCCTTAGTGGAATCACGGCATCTTGCATTGTGCGAGGGCGTGAGGAGATTACGGTGGCCCTAGTGGCTTCTTGAGGAGCATTGTGCCTCCACACCGCTCCAAACGGAGATTAGCATCCGCACGGGTGTGAACTTCGGGATATATCGTCGTCTCCGCATGCCTCGGTTATCTCTTACCCGAGCCCTTTACTTATGCACTTTACTTTGTGATAGCCATATTGTTTCTTGTCATATATCTTGCTATCACCTAGTAGTTTATCTTGCTTAGCGTAAGTTGTTGGTGCACATTGGTGAGCCTAGTTGTTGTAGGTTTTGTGTTTGATGAATTAACCGCTAGGTTTATTCCGCATTTGTTCAAGCATAAACCGTAATTATTTTAAATCTCCTATTCACCTCCCCCTCTAGGCGACATCCACGATCTTTCAGCATTACACAGTGAGCATGCCGCAGATGGCACCATGTACGTGTGGTATCTAACCTTCCTGGTCGGCGGAGAGGCCCGGGGCGGAGCGCCATGCAAATTTATACAAGCAATTTCCATTGAACTTTGACAACCCGTAGATTCATCTAGAAATCCCGCTTACTTTAGATGACTATGGGAAGTGTTCAAGCCAATCTCCATGACTCATTTTCATCTACATGATCATGTGGTAGACCGTACACAGACTGGTTGGAGAATATTTAGTTCTTCGCATAATGCGATGCCAAAAAATCAGTCTACACCACATGGTTGTGGCAGTGCACGTGGCCGTTCCCATTCTTTTCTTCTTCTTTAGGGCTTGTTGAGTTATGCCCTCAGCAGAACCTTGTAGTACTGTGTTTGTATGCGTGTGTGGTGTGATCCTTTGTGTTGGAACTTTGTGGTTCTTGTGGTTTGTTTTATATATAAAGCGGGGCAAAAGCTTTTTTTGGTATTGCGAATAATTTCAACATCCATTGGTTAATAATGCTCATTCAATATTGAGACATCTGAACTTCTTAATTCCTCTTGAATATAATTGCAACCATCATCGAGGGATCCACTTGTCCAACAAAAATCTAGTTTGGGTGCCATCACCAAATCCTCCAGACTAAACCTCGACACATTATGTCACAACCTTCACAAATGCCTTTCCAAATTCGAGACGACATGTGCTCCCAACTTATATGCTTCAAGAAAGTACATGAAAAAAACGATTAAGGTTGTTACATAATATGCCATGCATTACGCCAATGAAGCCATGTTGAAGATCCCGATGTCTCCGAAGCCCATACAACCCATATATATTTTCCTCTCTCTTCGCATTGCCCCACCCAAAATTCCCAATGAGAGATATAATAAGCTGACAAACTTCCCGTGGTAACTTGAAACAAGCCATAGAGTCTATGGGGATAGCCTGTGCAATAGACTTAGTTAAAATCTCTTTACTAGCTGAAGTTATCACCCCCTAGGCTGGGAGCAACCGGTCTCGAAGTGTCACTTGCCGGCTTTCAAATTTTCCTTCTCAGGTTTCTACAAAGTTTTAACTTTAAAATGAAGTAATTATTTTTCGAACCAAACGTGAAAAGGAAGGGGTATGACTATGTGCCGCTTGCTGCGAGCCCTACCATGGCTCGCCTGCAGGGAGCACGTATTGGGTCGGCCCAGCAACCACGTCACATTATCATGCTGACGTCATGTCATTTGTCCCCCCCCCCCCCCCCCCTGTTTTCTATTCACACTTTTGTTTTTATACTTTTGTTATATTTCAAAATATATAGAATTCACATACAATTTAAAATTTTTAATCTTGCATTTTTTTAAATGTAACATATGTATAGAAATATGTTTGTAATGTATATGAAAAATGTACAATGTCAATCAAGTAAATGTACGTGATATTTTTAAAAAAATGTCCATACATTGTAAACAAAATCATGTATTTTGAAAAATATTCATAGATTAAAAAAATGTACGTTAAGAGAATTTCACAAGTTTCAAAAATGTGTTCATGATATTTTCAAAAAAATATTGCATAGTTAAGAAAAGGTGGGGTTTGCTATTTTTTCCAATGTGTATTAAAAAAATGTTTCACCTGCATTTGACAAAATGTTCAAAACATGTTGTTTGGGAAAAAATAAATATGTATTTAAAAAATGTGAAACATTTAAAGAATGTTTTATATGTATATGAAAAATGTACAGGGTGTATGGAAAATGTAGGCGTTGAAATATATATTACAAATATGTAAGTCTTGTATTTGAAAATGTTAAATATGTATAAAAAATGTTCCTAACATATATGAAAAAAGTACAATGCGTATTAAAAATATAAACATGTGTTGACAAAAAGGAAAAGGAAGGGAAAAGCCAAAGTAAACCATAGAAATTTGGTGAAAACCAAAGAAATAAGCAAAGAAACCAAGAAAGTAACAAAGAAATCCGAGGAAAAAAGAAACAAAAAGGAAAAAGGAAAGGAAGATAGCGGGATATATAAGACCAAAAAATCTAAATAAAATTAAAAAAACTCTGAAAAAGGAAAACGGAAAATAGAAGAGTAGAAAAAACAGAGAAAACCAATATAAAACTGGGCTACAAAGAGTGGGAAAAACCAAAAAATAAAGTCGTGCCGTCCTGCTGTGTTGGGCCGGCCTGCTAGTGCCTCGATCTTTTCTTTCATAGCCCTGGCGAAAAGAAAGACCGGCCCACGCCTTTGCAGAGTCGTCGAATAAGGTGTAGCCTCTTGCTCGACAAATAAACCTAGCTCCTGCTCGTCACTCGTCGCTTGTCAGGAGTTTTGGTCCGAGTCGGAGGGCGGCGTCGTGGACCCAACGACGAAAACAAATAAGCCCTAAAATGTGGATTGCTCGCCCCCGATCTCTGCGGTAAGTGGAGCCTAAGAGGAGCCGCCGCCGGCCGAAAATTTCGCTCCACAGGTTGCCCCTGTCATTAGGCCTATTAGGCTGCTATCAATGCATCAGTGGAATTGCAAGATCTGGAAAAACCTGTGTGCCTCCCGCGTCGCCCTCCCCGGGCGAGGCGACCAGGGCGGTTCCCCACTCCTCCCCCTCCACGCGAGTCGCCGCCCCCTTCCCCCTCGCCGCTACCGCCGGCGGGCGCGGCCAGGCGTTGCCCGCGCGGCGCCCCACAGTCTGGCGGTGGCGGCCCTCCTTCTTCCCCCGTCGCTGGACCCCGGCTCGAGCGAGCGGTCCTGGCGGCGGAGCCCTTCGGTCGGCGGCGTTCCGGCGCGGATCTGGATGGCGGCGGTGCGGAGGCGTTGCCCCTTGGCGGCGGTGACGGCCCATGGCTTGCGGCGGCCGGCGGCGCCCGGCTGGCCCAGATCTAGGCCCTACGGGCCCGATCTGGGTCGGGACGGGCCTGTTGGGTGGCCGCAGTGGGTTGTTCTCCGGTGGTTCCGGCGAGCTCCTCGCGACAGGGACGACGGTTGCTGTGCCGCGACTGCTGCAACATGGCAGCGGAGCTTCACAGGCCTGCGCTGGGCCTAGCCAGACATTTGGTCTGGTGTGCCTCTGCTGCTATGCCCGGTCTGCTACCGCCTAAGCCGGTGGAGGTTGTTCCCTCCCTCATGGCTGCGGTGCTGCTGGTCCTTGTCTATGGGTGTCTTGTTTGGATCCGGCCGGCCTTGCTTCGTTGGCGGTGGTGAGACGACGGCGGTGTCCTCGTGACTGTGTTGGCGCATGTTGGTGGGCGGCGGGTGTGGTGGAGCCGAAGATTGGTCCTGGGTGGTGGGCGCGAGAGGTCGGGAGAAATCCATGCCGGGTCTTGCGGGCACCAATGCGGTGACGCCTGCGGGCGCCGCCATCCTTCTTGAAGGGCGTCGGGTGACCTTCTCCCCCCTCTACCCTTCGTGTACCGGGAGAAATCCTAGGATTCGTCCGGGCAGCAGCGTCGTCATCGTCGTATTCCTTCTTTAAGGTGGTGCTTGGTACACGGCAACTCGGTGGCTTTGGAGCGTGGTGGTTATCTTCGGTGGGTGCAGCGGTCGCGGTGTGCCGTAGCTTTCGTTGATCCGGCGTTGTTGGCATTTCTTCTCTTATTTTCTCTTGTTATTTCTTTTGGGCATGCTTGTGCTGTTTGCCCCATCGGTGATCGGAATGTTGTATCAGGTGGTTGCTATATCAATATAGCGGGGCGAAAGCCTATTTCGGTATCAATGCATCGGTGCTTATAGTCATAGATGAGGTGCTAAGCACATTAAATAGCTTAGCAACTATACTCCTCAATATATAGGTTCTTAGCTTATGGTAGCTAAGCTTGCTTCATTTAATGATTTAGCAACTAAAGCTCTCCATGTATTGATGGGCTTTCTTCATTTAAATGTTTTTCCTAGGTTCACGCCCTTAGCATTGTTTCTTCCTCGGGTCACCACACCCATCTCCCTGTTCTTAAATAACTTCACATCAGATTTTTTGCCTACGTGGAAGTCTTAGCACATGTACAAGGTGGAGCATTGGGAGGGGCCTTATTACCTTCCAATTTCCCCACTGCTGCAACCACAATTTTTTGTTTGTTTGTGTTAAGCACATTCCGTGTGGGCGACAGAGCTACTGAAGATGCGATTTTATGATGCGAACTAGAGACGATTCTAGTTTTAGAAAAAACAGTTCAAACATGCTTACATTACAATATGAGGTTCTTAACCATGCTCCTGAATGTTCTTTTATCAACACTGGAATGAGGAATTTGATGGAGAAAATATAACTACCAGGCCATCTTTTTTTTCACACCCTCCCCTTCCCGAGGCACTCCTGCGGGTGCCCCCGGGAGGAAACCCTAGCGCTGCCCTCGTCGCCGCCTTCGCCTCAACCCCCTCCCTCGCCGCCGCCTGGGACGTCACCGGCCAAAGGCCGTGTGGCGTTGGCGGTGGCGGGGCGGCTCTCTCCCGCACACAGTTGGGGATTGATACGTCTTCGTCGTATCTATAATTTTTTTATTGTTCCATGCCAATATTCTATAACTTTTACATACTTTTGGCAACTTTTTATAATATTTTTGGGACTAACATATTGATCCAGTGCCCAGTGCCAGTTCCTGTTTGTTGCATGTTTTTTGTTTCGCAGAAAATCCATATCAAACGGAGTCCAACCGGGATAAAAACTTATGGAGATTTTTTTTGGAATATATGTGAATTTTGGGAAGTGGAATCAACGTGAGACGATGCCCGAGGGGCCCACGAGGGTGAGGGGCGTGCCCTAGGGGGTAGGGTGCGCCCTGGGCCCTCGTGGACACTCCGTAGGGAAATTGGTGCCCTTCTTTCGCCGCAAGGAAGTGAATATCCGGATAAAAATCGTGTCAGAATTTCAGCCCAATCGCAGTTACGGATCTCCGGGAATTTAAGAAACGGTGAAAAGGCAGAATCAGGGAGCGTAGAAACAGAGAGAGAGAGATCCAATCTCGAAGGGGCTCTCGCCCCTCCGCCGCCATGGAGGCCATGGACCAGAGGGGAAACCCTTCTCCCATCTAGGGGGAAGGTCAAGGAAGAAGAAGAAGAAGAAGGGGGCTCTCTCCCCCTCTCTCCCGGTGGCGCCGGACCGCCACCGGGCCATCATCACGACAACGATCTACACCAACATCTTCACCGCCGTCATCACCAACTCTTCCCCCCCTCTATGCAGCGGTGTAACCCCTCTTTTACCCGTTGTAATCTCTACTTAAACATGCTGCTCAACGCCATATATTATTTCCCAATGATGTATGGCTATCCTATGATGTTTGAGTAGATCCGTTTTGTCCTATGGGTTAATTGATGATCGTGATTGGTTTGAGTTGCATGTTTTATTATTGGTGTTGTCCTATGGTGCTCTCCGTGTCGCGCAAGCGTGAGGGATCCCCGTTGTAGGGTTTGCAATATGTTCATGATTTGCTTATGGTGGGTGGTGTCAGTGACAGAAGCACAAACTCGAGTAAGTAGGTTGTTTGCGTATGTGAGTAAAGAGGACTTGATGCCTTATAATGCTATGGTTGGGTTTTACCTTAATGATCTTTAGTAGTTGTGGATGCTAGCTAGAGTTCCAATCATAAGTGCATATGATCCAAGAAGAGAAAGTATGTTAGCTTATGCCTCTCTCTCATACAAAATTGCAATAATGATTACCGGCCTAGTTATCGATTGCCTAGGGACAAATAACTTTCTCGTGACAAAAAGATCTTTACTAAAACTAACTTAGTTGTGTCTTTATCTAAACAGCCCCTAGCTTCTATTTACATGCTCTTTATTATCTTGCAAACCTAGCCTACAATACCTACAAAGTACTTCTAGTTTCATACTTGTTCTAGGTAAGGCGAACGTTAAGCGTGCGTATAGTTGTATCGGTGGTCGATAGAACTTGAGGGAATATTTGTTCTACCTTTAACTCCTCGTTGGGTTCGACACTCTTACTTATCGAAAGAGGCTACAATTGATCCCCTATACTTGTGGGTTATCAAGACCTTTTTCTGGCGCCGTTGCCAGGGAGCAATAGCGTGGGGTGAATATTCTCGTGTGTGCTTGTTTGCTTTATCACTAAGTGGATTTTATTTACTGTTCTAAGTTGTTCTCTATCTTTAGTTATGGATATGGAACACAAAATACGAAAAAATCAGGTTTACTTGCTACTCATGGAGATGGGGAGCCTCCTAAAACCCTCGATGCTCATTATGTGAAAGATATTATGCACTATTTTGATAATCCTGAGAAAACCCCATTCAATTATATAATGGGAGACACGTTGGATTAACGTGAATACTTTAGGGATTATCGCTCGACTCAAAAAGTGAAACTATTATGGGATCAAATTTATATGTTGCATTGGTATGCTCGGCAACTATGCTTGAGATATGATTATACTTGTTGCTCTAGGATGAAGGCTCCACACCTTCCCTTTTCATGCAAATTTAATGATAATTAAATCTTAGCTTCTTATGCTAATGGTATATATGATTACTATGATGTGGAACAAATAGAAGAATTTGTTTCTTTTAAGGGTGCTTGTGAAATTGAATCTTTGTTTAAAGAGTTTGAAGATTTTGATGATTTAGTTTATAGACCTGAAAATTCCGCTATCCTTAAATATTTCTATGAGAATTATAAAATCAATTATGATATTGAAGAATCTATTGAGAAAGTCTCCGCTGTCCGAGAAGAGACTAATATTTTGCAGGAGTCTATGGAAGAAGAAATTCATGAAACTGTGACCTCATTGGATGAAAAAGATGATGAGGAGAGCGAAGAACAAAAGGAGGAAGATCGGATTAGCTACCCATTCCCACCTTCTCATGAGAGTAACTCTCCAACTCATACATTATTTAATGTCCCTTCATTCTTACCGAAGGATGAATGCCATGATAATTGCTATGATCCCGTTGATTCGTTTGAAATATCCTTTTTTGACGAACTTGATGCTTGCTATTCTTGTGGCCAAGATGCCAATATGAATTATGCTTATGGAGATGAACTTGCTATTGTTCCTTATGTTAAACATGAAATTGTTGCTATTGCACCCACACATGATAGTCCTGTTATCTTTTCGAATTCTCCAAATTACACTATATCAGAGAAGTTTGCACTTATTAAGGATTATATTGATGGGTGGCCTTTTACCATTGCACATGATAATTTTGATGAATATAATATGCATGCGCTTGATTCTCCTACTTGCAATTATTATGAGAGAGGAACTACATCTCTGCCTCTCCATGTTTCCAACACGATAAAATTGCAAGAAACTTCTTATGCTATGCATTGGCCTTTACTTGATGTGCATGAATTGTTCTTGTATGACATGCCGATGCATAGGAAGAGAGTTAGACTTCGTCATTGCTTGATATGTGTTCCTTTGTGCTCACTACTAAATGCCAAATCATTGCTAATTCAAATTGGCTTTGATATACCTTGGGATTCGGGTGGATTCATTATTTGAGCACCTTATGCCTAGCTTAATGGCTTTAAAGAAAGCGCTGCCAGGGAGACAACCCGGAAGTTTTAGAGAGTCATTTATTTCTGTTGAGTGCTTTTATAGAGTTGAAAAACAAAAAAAATAAAGAGGGGAACCCAAAAATTTTGAAAAAGGAAAGTGAAAGTGAGAGAGACAAGCATTGTTGAAGTGAGAGAGCTCCTTGAACTTTATCCATGCTCACGGAAACTTTGTGAATCTTGATTATAGGAAATTTTCAACAAAAATAATTATCCCCTTGTAAAATTCCATTGTATTATAAAAATAATGTCCCAAGATTTGCCTTTAGGATGTTTACATTACTTGTTGGTTTGTGCGGTGCAAAACAGAAACTTTGGCTGTAGTGTGCGATTTTACATTTTTACTGGAGCGTCAAACGGTTCTGAAACTTTTTGCACTGTCTCTATATAAAAATTGTTTATTTTTCCAAATTTTTGTTCAGAATTTTTGGAGTACTATAAGTATGTGAATGTTCAGCTTACTACAGACTGTCCCATTTAAGACAGATTCTGTTTTTGATGCATTGTTTGCTTGTTTTGATGAAACTATCGATTTCTATCAGTGGATTAAGCCATGGAAAAGTTATATTACAGCAGCTACAATGCAAAAAAATATGAATTGGTTTTCAACAATACTTAGAGTAGTGATTTTCTTTATTATACTAACGGATCTTACCAAACATTCTGTTGAGTTTTGTGTGGATGAAGTGATCAAGGATCGAGGAGGTCTCGATATGAGGAGAAGGAGGAGATGCAAGAGCTCAAGCTTGGGGATGCCCAAGGCACCCCAAGTAAATATTCAAGGAGACTCAAGCGTCTAAGCTTGGGGATGCCCCGGAAGGCATCCCATCTTTCTTCAACAAGTATCGGTATGTTTTCAGTTTCGTTTCGTTCATGTGATATGTGCAAATCTTGGAGCGTCTTTTGCATTAAGTTTTCACTTTTCTTTGATGCACCATGCTGGTATGAGATAGTCCATGGTTGATTTATAGAATGCTCA
Organism: Triticum urartu; assembly: GCF_056163025.1. Lineage (NCBI taxonomy): Eukaryota > Viridiplantae > Streptophyta > Magnoliopsida > Poales > Poaceae > Triticum > Triticum urartu. The sequence continues at coordinate 33,175,446 of NC_141877.1, forward strand.
TTGCACTTCACTTATATCTTTTGAGTATGGCTTTATAGAATGCTTCATGTGCATCACATATATCATTTGAAGTTTGGATTGCCTGTTTCCCTACATATAGAAAACCGCCATTTGTAGAATGCTCTTTTGCATCACTTATATCTGTTAGAGCGTGGGCATATCTTTTGTAGAAAGAATTAAACTCTCTTCCTTCACTTATATCTATTTAGAGAGTTGACAGGAATTGGTCAATCACATGGTTAGTCATAAAATCCCACATAAAACTTGTAGATCACTAAATATGATATGTTTGATTCCTTGCAATAGTTTTGCAATATAAAGATGGTGACATTAGAGTCATGCTAGTGGGTAATTGTGGATTGTAGAAATACTTGCGTTGAAGTTTGTGATTCCCGTAGCATGCACGTATGATGAACTGTTATGTAACGAAATCAGAGCATGATTTATTTATTGATTGTCTTCCTTATGAGTGGCGGTCGGGGACGGGCGATGGTCTCTACCTACCAATCTATCCGCCTAGGAGCATGCGCGTAGTACTTTGCTTTGATGACTAATAGATTTTTGCAAAAAGTATGTGAGTTCTTTATGACTAATGTTGAGTCCATGGATTATACGCACTCTCACCCTTCCACCATTGCTAGCCTCTTCGGTACCGCGCAACTTTCGCCGGTACCATACACCCACCATATACCTTCCTCAAAACAGCCACCATACCTACCTATTATGGCATTTCCATAGCCATTCCGAGATATATTGCCATGCAATTTACCACCATTCCGTTTGTTATGACACGTTACATCATTGTCATATTGCTTTGCATGATCATGTAGTTGATATCGTATTTGTGGCAAAGCCACCTTTATAATTCTTTCATACATGTCACTCTTGATTCATTGCATATCCCGATACACCGCCGGAGGCATTCACATAGAGTCATATTTTTTTCTAGTATCGAGTTGTAATTTTTGAGTTGTAAGTAAATAAAAGTGTGATGATCATCATTATTAGAGCATTGTCCCAAGTGAGGAAAGGATGATGGAGAATATGATTCCCCCACAAGTCGGGATGAGACTCCGGACGAAAAAAAGAGAAAAAAAGAGGCCATAAAAAAGAAGAGGAAAAGGCCCAAATAAAAAAATGAGAGAAAAAGAGAGAAGGGACAATGTTACTATCCTTTTACCACACTTGTGCTTCAAAGTAGCACCATGATCTTCATGATAGAGAGTCTCCTATGTTTTCACTTTCATATACTAGTGGGAATTTTACATTATAGAACTTGGCTTGTATATTCCAATGATGGGCTTCCTCAAAATGCCCTAGGTCTTCGTGAGCAAGCGAGTTGGATGCACACCCACTTAGTTTCTTTTGTTGAGCTTTCATACACTTATAGCTCTAGTGCATCCGTTGCATGGCAATCCCTACTCACTCACATTGATATCTATTGATGGGCATCTCCATAGCCCGTTGATATGCCTAGTTGATGTGAGACTATCCTCTCTTTTTTTTGTATTCTCCACAACCACCATTCTATTCCACATATAGTGCTATGTCCATGGCTCACGCTCATATATATTGCGTGAAGATTGAATAGGTTTGAGAACATCAAAAGTATGAAACAATTGCTTGGTTTGTCATCAGGGTTGTGCATGATTTAAATACTTTGTGTGATGAAGATAGAGCATAGCCAGACTATATGATTTTGTAGGGATAACTTTCTTTGGCCATGTTATTTTGAGAAGACACGATTGCTTTATTAGTATGCTTGAAGTATTATTATTTTTATGTCAATGTTAAAATTTTCTCTTGAGTCTTTCGGATCTGAACATTCATGCCACAATAAAGAAAATTACATTGATAATTATGCTAGGTAGTATTCCACATCAAAAATTCTGTTTTATCATTTACCTACTCGAGGGCGAGCTGGAATTAAGCTTGGGGATGCTTGATACGTCTCCAACGTATCTATAATTTTTGATTGTTCCATGCTATTATATTATCTATTTTGGGTGTTTAATGGGCTTTGTTATGCACTTTTATATTATTTTTGGGACTAACCTACTAACCAAAGGCCCAGTGCAAATTGCTGTTTTTTTTGCCTATTTCAGTGTTTCGTAGAAAAGGAATATCAAACAGAATCCAAATGGAATGAAACCTTCGGGAGAGTTATTTTTGGAACAAACGCAATCTAGGAGACTTGGAGTGGATGTCAAGGAAGAAACGAGGCGGCCATGAGGTAGGAGGGCGCGCCTAGGGGGTAGGCGTGCGCCCACCCTCGTGGGCCCCTCGTGGCTCCGCCGACCTACTTCTTTCGCCTATATATACTCATATACTCCAAAAACATCCGAGAGCACCACGAAACCCTATTTCCACCATCGCAACCTTCTGTACCCGTGAGATCCCATCTTGGGGCCTTTTCTGGCGCTCCGCCGGAGGGGGAATCGATCACGGAGGGCTTCAACATCAACACCATAACCTCTCCGATGATGTGTGAGTAGTTTACCACAGACCTTTGGGTCCATAGTTATTATCTAGGTGGCTTCTTCTCTCTCTTTGGATTCAATACAAAGTTCTCCCCGATTCTCTTGGAGATCTAATCGATGTAATTCTTTTTGCGGTGTGTTTGTCGAGATCCAATGAATTGTGGGTTTATGATCAAGATTATCTATGAACAATATTTGATTCTTCTCTGAATTCTTTTATGCATGATTTAATATCTTTGCAAGTCTCTTTGAATTATCAGTTTGGTTTGGCCTACTAGATTAATCTTTCTTGTAATGGCATAAGTGCTTAGCTTTGGGTTCAATCTTGCAGTGTCCTTTCCTAGTGACAGCAGGGGTAACAAGGCATGTATTGTATTGTTGCCATCAAGGATAAAAAGATGGGGTTTATATCATATTGCTTGAGTTTATCCCTCTACATCATGTCATCTTGCCTAATGCGTTACTCTGTTCTTATGAACTTAATACTCTAGATGGATGCTGGATAGCGGTCGATGTGTAGAGTAATAGTAGTACATGCAGAATTGTTTCGGTCTACTTATCGCGGACGTGATGCCTATATACATGATCATGCCTAGATATTCTCATAACTATGCGCTTTTCTATCAATTGCTCGACAGTAATTTGTTCACCCACCGTAGAATTTGCTATCTTGAGAGAAGCCACTAGTGAAACCTATGGCCCTCGGGTCTATTTTCCATTATATTATTTTCCTATCAACTTGCTATTTCTCTCGTTGTTTATTTTGTAATCTTTATTTTCCAATCTATACAACAAAAATACCAAAAATATTTATCTTATTATCGCTATCAGATCTCACTTTCGTAAGTGACCGTGAAGGGATTGACAACCCCTTTATTGCGTTGGTTGTGAGTTTCTTGTTTGTTTGTGCAGGTACTAGGGACTTGCGTGTTACCTCCTACTGGATTGATACCTTGATTCTCAAAAACTGAGGGAAATACTTACGCTACTTTGCTGCATCACCCTTTCCTCTTCAAGGGAAAACCAACGCATGCTCAAGAGGTAGCATTTTTCTAAGGCAAGATCCTTTTTCATCAGATAAACATGAGCATCTTTGGCTTGTGCAGACTTAATAGCTTTGAGAAGAGTTGGTTCCAGGACAAGGTTATTCAGATAACCCTGTGGAACTAGTTGAAGGTTCAGCTTGCAAAGTTCTTCCTAAAGGCGGGGTTGAGCTTTGTAGACCATGTGATTATTGCAATAAGACTTGCGGCTCAAGGTATCGACCATTACATTAACTTTGCCAGGGGTGTAGGATATACCACAGTTGTAGTCAACAATAGCTTCCATCCATCGCTGCTGACGGAGGTTCAGATCTGGCTGAGTAAACAGGTACTTCAAACTCTGATGATCGGTGAAGATCTCACAATGATTACCAAGAAGGTACTGTTGCCATAGCTTTAGTGCATAGATAACCGCAACAAGCTCGAGGTCATGAACTGGGTAGTTCACTTCATGAGGACGCACTTGACGGGAGGCATAAGCAATCACTTTGCGCTCTTGCATTAGGACACATCCTAATCCTTGTCGTGAAGCATTGCAATAGATGATCAAATCCTTGCGAGAATCAGGGGGAGCAAGCACTGGGGCAGATGTCAGCTTGTCCTTGAGTGCCTGGAAACTTTCCTGACACTTATCAGTCCAATCAAACTTAACACCTTTGTGTAGCAGATTGTTCAGTGGCTTGGCGATCTTGGAGAAGTTCTCAACAAAAGGACGGCAATAGCTGGCAAGTCCGAGAAAGCTTCTGACTTGCTTGACAATCTTCGGAGGGGTCCAGTCAAGAATAGCCTGAATGCGCTCTGGGTTGACGGCGATACCATCCTTGGAGATGACATGCCCAAGGTAGGTTACTTCAGGAAGCCAGAATTCGCACTTGGAATACTTGGCACAAAGTTGATGCTCTTGAAGCTTTTCCAGAACAAGACGAAGATGTTCAACATGTTCTTCTTTATTCTTCGAATATACCAGAATATCATCCAGATAGACTACGACGAACTTGTCGAGGTAATCCATGAATATGTAGTTCATCAGACGAGAGAATGTAGCTGGAGCATTGGTTAAACCGAATGACATGACGGTGTATTCATATTAACCATAACGAGTGACGAATGCGGTCTTTGGAATATCCTCTTCACGAACACGGATATGGTGGTAACTGTCGGTGTCAAAACCGGTGGATCTCGGGTAGGGGGTCCCGAACTATGCGTCTAGGATCGATGGTAACAGGAGACGGGGGACACGATGTTTACCCAGGTTCGGGCCCTCTCTATGGAGGTAATACCCTAGTTCCTGCTTGATTGATCTTGATGAATATGAGTATTACAAGAGTTGATCTACCACGAGATCGTAATGGCTAAACCCTAGAAGTCTAGCCTATGTGGGTATGGTAATGAGTATATGTGTCTGTCCTTTCCGGACTATCCCCTTCGGTTTATATAGACACCGAGGGGATCTAGGGTTTACATGGAGTCGGTTACATAAGAAGGAATCTTCGGTCGCCAAGCTTGCCGTCCACGCCAAGTAGAGTCCAATCCGGACACGGTACAGTCTTCGGCCTTATGTCTTCACAGCCCATCAGTCCGGCCCATGGATAACCGGCCGGACGCCCGAGGACCCCTTAGTCCAGGACTCCCTCAGTAGCCCCTGAACCTGGCTTTCAATGACGAGGAGTCCGGCGCGCTGATTGTCTTCGGCATTGTAAGGCGGGTTCCCCTTTCTCCGAACTTGAAGATAGTCTTCGGATGCAACGATAGTATCCTGACCTGTTACGCACACCATACACAACCGCAGAGGGAATATAATATTTGCACGAATCTAATCTGTTGACAGCTTTTTCTCCAACACGACATCACGTCCGCCAGTTATAATTTCAAACCCTTTTTCTTCTGCCATTCCACGCTTCAAGACGCGGTTGCTATTGGCACGTCTTGTCGAAAAAGAGATCGTGCCCCCCTTATCGCGGGATTCTCATCAATGCGGGCATGGGTAACTCAACTGTGCCGTTTATACAGCCCTAGGGAACTGGCGAATCCTAAGGCGAGTGAGAAGGCGTTTAATATTTGCTGCCTTTATAAGGGGATAAGGATTCCCTCTTCCTCTCCTCATGCTTTCTCTCTGTCTCCGCCTTTCCGATATCAAGCTCCAACGCCCAAGTTCTAATCTCCTTTCCACTCAAGCAACCATGTCCGGATCTGGTGGTCAGGGCAAGTGGATGGTCTCCTCCGTCAAGGAGGAGGACATTACTAAGCTTCGGGCGGTCGGATATTTGGCGAAGGAGATCGCCCATCATCTACTAGCCGAGGGACAAGTCGTCCCCATGCCAGAGCCCACAGAGAGGGTAGTATTCATCCCCCATTTCTTCCGCGGGCTAGGGTTTCCACTCCACCCTTTCGTTCGCGGGCTGATGTACTACTACGGGATAGATTTCCATGATCTGTCCCCGAATTCCTTCCTCAACATCTCGGCGTTTATCGTCGTGTGCGAGGCCTTCCTCCGCATCCATCCCCACTTCGGGCTGTGGCTCAAAGTCTTCAACGTGAAGCCGAAGGTGGTGGATGGCCAGCACGCGGAGTGCGGAGGGGCCATGGTGAGCAAGCTATCCAATGTCTCCTGGCCCAAAGGCACCTTTGTGGAGACAATAAAGGAATGGCAGAAGCAGTGGTTCTACATTACATAACCTCGCGGCACCGCCTGGGCCGCAGCTGCCGAATTCCGCTCCAGTTCTCCCATGCGACCCACCTCCCGGGTCGAGAAGAGTCCGGACTGGTGTTCAACTGACAAGCTAATAGCGTTGCAGACGCACGTTCAAAGCATGGTGACCAAGGACGTCAAGCTCGTTGACGTTATCCAGGTGATGCTAATCCGCCGGATTCTACCGTGCCAGCGCCAAAGCCGCCCTTTATGGGAGTTCAATTCACTGAAAAGGCTCTTCGATACTTCTCACGAAGGGGCCTGGAAGTTGATCTTTAAGGGAAACGAGAAGCCACCGGCCACAGACTCAGACCATGGTCACAATTGTAACCGCCCTGCCAGCGAGGTATGTTACTTTTGACGTACTCCCAACTTAAATGTTTCGAGGATGATGTTTGAGATCTTAGTATTGCTCTCTCAGGACTGGATGGAGAGGGCGAAGCGGATCCAGTGTTTGGCTCCATTGCCCGAAGAACCAGTCATCCCGCGCTTGGCGAAGATGCTAGTACCGGCACCATATATGGTGCCAGAGAAGAAGGCCAAGAAGAAAGCCAAGGGGGCCAAGAGTGGACCCCGTCGCAAGGGCACTTCGGACGCGACATCCGAAGACGACGAGGCCCATTCCTCTGTCCCTGAGGACAACGACGAGGAAGAGGAGGAGGAGGAAAACAACCCTCCTCCCGAGGAGAAGAAGAAGAAGAGGGTGGCCTCAGCACATCTAGAGGCAAAAGCGCCCAAAAAGGGGAAGGGCGCACCAGCGGTCGACACCGCGTGGGACGTTGACAGTATCCCGGAACATCACCCCCGTACTAGGCCCCAGGCCGCATCGTAAGTGACATGGCTTACTCATGCACACATCCAATCCTTTCTTTTTATTATTCTAACACGGTTAATCCACACTATTGCAGTCCGGCCCGTGACCTTGTCCAGCGATCCACATCTGGAGGTTCGTTGGCTCCGTCGGAGATGGCGAGCATGTCGCCACCGCCTGCTTACTCCCCCGGGGCCAGAGACGACACCGAAGTGTTATCCCGGAGGATCGCTCCGGGGGGAGGAGCCCAGGACGTTGTCCGGGAGGCGCCACAAGGCGGTACCTCCACTACCGGACACATGGGGAGTCAATCCCCATGGAGACTGGCAAAGAGGGCCGTATCCAGTTCGGCCCTCAGCCGAATATGATTTCGGAGACCAATATGGCTCTGGAGCCGGACGAGCATCCCCTTTGAAGGAGGGGGGTGCATCGCCTCCACCGGTGGCTCCTGTCCATCCAGGAGCACCAGATGACCTGATGGGGGAGCTACGAAGCACCTCCGTCGTGGACGAGCACCATATCCTTATGAGTGCAGTGATCGAGAAGGTTCAGTCCACCAAGAGCGGACTGAATGAAGCCTGCAGCACCCTGTTAATAGGTTTTGAGGTAAGAAAGAGAAAAACCCCGTATAGTCCGTAGCCCCTGAGACGCTGTCTAGTGTTCTGTGAGGAGAACCGGACAGGGGATCAATCCTTAATTATAAGAGGCTGACCGAATATGTATCTATAAGCAGGCGTCCCTGTTGGCCGCGACCTCGCATGCTGCCGAGGTCTCCGATCTGAAGCGGAGGCTGGAGCGGACCGAGAATGAGCTCGACGACATTAAGGTTCGACTCCAGGAGAAGCAAGGTGAGGAATGACTTGCTATATGTTCGGGAAAGGATAAGCGTTGTATATTGACAGCGGTATTATGATATGTGCAGAAGCCGCGGCCGAGGTCGAGTCCCTGAGGAAGGCCCTGGGCGAGACCGAGGAGCAGGCTGTCCAGTTGCAAGCCGCCCGTAAGAAGCTAAAGGCCCGGGTCAAAGAAGTCCACCAGGAGCTCCAGGATGTGGTGAAAAAATGCGAGGCCTCGGAGCATGATGCGTCGGTTCGAGGGACCGAACTCGCCAAGGCTCGTTAGAGCGTGGAGACCGCACGGAATGAGGCCCGAGCTGCCCTCCAGGAGATCCAGGAGGCCAAGAAGATCACAACGGGTAAGGCATTTAAGATGCAAAGCAAGTATGCGGAGAAGCAGTACCTTTTACTAACCCGGGTTCGGAGTTCCCTAGGGGCTTTTGCGGATTTGCCACGGAGTGTATCAGATGCTGTGGAGTTTTATCAAGCCAATGTAGGGGGTTCTTCAGAGAGGCTCTTCTAGTCACAGTATGCAGCACCAGAGCATCCCGTGTCCTTCACCGATCAGTTGAAACAGCTGGTGGAGCTGCATAGGGTGGCTGAACTAGCCATTAAGGATTTGATAATCCGGCTGTGGCCAGCCGAAGCTATGCCTAGAAGCTACTTCCAACTCGTGAGGCGGATGGTGAACGCCTGTCCTCAGCTGGACGTTATCATGCGCTCCATTTGTATTGAAGGTGCCCGTATGGCCTTCGCTCACTGCAAGATGTGGTGCGCGAAGATGAACGTTGTTGAAGTCGCCAGCGGGCCGCCGGAGGGAAAGGAGCACCACACACCCGAGCGATATTTTGAGGATGTCGTAGAAGGGTCTCGACTTGTAGCGGCGCAATGTTCGCAGGACATTGTATTTGAATAAATGTATTCATGTTGCCTTTGTCTTGTATTATGGGAACAAAGCCAGTTTTTGTAAAGTAATTTTATTATGCTTTGAATTGTTTCCTCCTGTACGGCCGTGTTGTGTGTAATCTGAGGGTTGTCCAGTCGTCGGCTTCTGCCCTCATGTAGATAGTACGGAGTTGTTTGGTATGGAATCTAAACAATCTTGATCCAATTACATGGTCCTTGAAGGAGTTGTTTAGCACAACGAACAAGGCAATCAGACTTTATGGCTTTAACGCCCTCACTTAGCCATAGGAGTTTTACAATAAAGCATGGGCGCAGCCCCTGGTTTCGGCCATAGTACTGTCAGCATCTGATCAGGAAGTGCCGATCTCTTGTGTAACGCGGAAAAAATGTCCAACGATTTGTAACCCTCGAGTAGCTGACCGGCTCTCGCCACATCATGACAGTAGTTTTCGGCTTTCTCTACTGAGGTGCTTGTCTGGTCAAAGCCAGGGCACAATCGCAGTAGTTCTCCCTTTACTACCCTAGCTGATGGAGTGGAACATAGGGTAGCAAGTACAGGAGCTGGGCAACCCAACTATTGACCAAAGACATGATTCGGAGCCAATGCATATAATGCTAAATTCGGGGTGCCGAACTTATATATAAGAAATGTTCGGACTGTGCTGCCATATTGTGGGGCGACAGGTAGCCCCTGGCAAATATGAAACGTAAAAGAGTGTCGATGCAGCAAATAAGCAGATCGAAATAAAACGAAGTAAGAAGCGAAAACCACAGAAACTGGGCCATGAACCATTTTTATTATAACTGGATGGATACGTCAAGGCGTATCTTGTATAGATGGTGCGAGAAGTATCCGACCATTTAACATGCCGGAATCAATAGGGCGCAGCGTGCGGGTCCTGAGGAATAAGTATGAATACCATCAAGAAGAACGTATAAAGGCCCTACACACCTGTGTTGCTTGCCTCCATTGTATTCTAGTCCTTCTACAGGACTTGATATCAGGACCGCGGAAAAGGTGCCTGAAACAAGAAAAAGAAGTGAAAGTATGTGTGTCCGGGATCGGTTTTGCCGAATTGTAGACCCCGAGTTATCTCGTGCCTCCGTCGATGTCCATGGAATTTTGAGTGTGTAATTGTGTACGCGTGGTGCGAATGCCACTACCTCATTGGGGCTGGGACGGAGGCCAAATTTCTAGTCAAGCTCTTGACGAGCTGCGTTGTCCTGTTGTAGTGTAGTATGGACCCTCTTGATGGTGTCCAGGGGCTCGGCAGCTGGATTATAATGCTGCTTGAGAAGGCCGCTCTGTACTTCTGCTGCTAGGGCAGCGGTTTGCTCTTCTGTCCGGAGGGAGCGTTCCGTATTGCCATTGATTGTTATGACGCCGCGTGGACCGGGCATCTTGAGCTTAAGATACGCACAGTGTGGCACGGCGTTGAATCTAGCAAACGCGGTTCGTCTGAGCAGTGCGTGGTAGCCGCTGCGGAAGGGGACGATATCAAAGATTAACTCTTCGCTTCAGATGTTGTCCGGAGAACTGAAAACCACTTCCAGCGTGATTGAGCCCGTACAGTGGGCCTCTACACCTGGTATGACTCCTTTAAAGGTAGTCTTTGTTGGTTTGATTCGTGAGGGATTAATGCCCACCTTCCATATTGTATCCTGGTACAGCAGGTTGAGGCTGCTTCCACCATCCATCAGGACTCGTGTTAGGTGGAATCCATCGATGATTGGGTCAAGGACCAGTTCGGCCGAACCGCCGTGGCGGATACTAGTCGGATGATCTTGTCGATCGAAGGTGATCGGAAATGACGACCATGGATTGAACTTTGGGGCGACTGGCTCTACCGCGTAGACGTCCCTGAGTGCTCATTTGCGCTCCTTTCTGGGGATGTGCTTGGCGTATATCATGTTCACCGTTTTGACTTGGGGGGAGGGTATTTCTTCTGTCCCCCGGTGTTCGGCTGCCGGGGCTCTTCATCCTCATCCTCACTTTGTGATCCCTTTTCTTTGTTTTCGGCATTCAACTTGCCAGCCTGCTTGAACACCCAACAATCCCTGTTGTTATGATTGGCTTGCTTATCCGGGGTGTCATGAATTTGGCACGAACGGTCGAGTATGCGGTCCAGGCTGGAAGGTCCTTCGTTGTTTCTTTTGTAGGGTTTCTTCCGTTGGCCGGACTTGGAGCCACTGAATCCGGCGTCGACTGTGGTGTCCTCGGTGTTGTCGCCGTTGCTTCGGCGTTTGTGTCTTTTGCGTCGGAGCTTGCCAGTGCTGATCTTGGCCTCGGTGGGGCCTGCCTTGCTGGCTATGTTTTTGCTATGAGCCAGCCAGCTGTCCTCGCTTGCGCAAAAGCGGGTCATGAGTGCCATAAGGGCTGCCATTAACTTCGACTTTTCTTTTCCAAGGTGGCGTGCTAGCCATTCGTCATGGATGCTGTGCTTGAACGCTGCTAGGGCCTCGGCGTCTGGACAGTCGATGATCTGGTTCTTTTTGGTTAGGAACCTAGTCCAGAATTTTCTGGTTGATTCTCCAGATTGTTGAACTATGTGGCTTAGGTCATCGGCATATGGTGGCCGGACATAAGTTCCTTGGAAGTTGTTGAGGAAAGCCTCTTCCAAGTCCTCCCAGCTACCGATGGAGTTCTCGGGCAGGCTATTTAACCAGTGCCGAGCTGGTCCTTTGAGCTTTAATGGGAGGTATTTGATGGCGTGGAGGTCGTCTCCTCGGGCCATGAGGATGTGGAGAATGAAATCCTCGATCCATACTGTAGGATCGGTTGTGCCGTCGTATGATTCGATATTGACGGGCTTGAACCCCTCGGGGAATTCATGATCCAGTACTTCATCTGTGAAGCAGAGCGGGTGTGCGGCGCCTCTATATCAGGCCGCATCGTGGCGGAGCTCTGAAGGAGTCCATCTGCGGCATTCGGCCCGAGCATGGTTAGGTCTGTCATGTCTGAATAGGTAGCCGTCGTCGTGCCTCGAGGCACGTCCTTGTGATCCGTAGATTGATCTTGTGTGTCCTGCTCTACTATCTAGGGTATGTCGGAGGTCGTACATATGACTCCAGACTCTTCCGTCCCTATTTTGACGGGGTGGTGTGTGACACCCACAATGCGGCTATATCTCCCACGTGTCGGGGCACGACTTAGAGGCATAGCCATGTACTGGATCACAAGAGGGGTAATCTTCACACATCCCATGTACTGAATAAGAAAGGGATAAAGATTTGGCTTACAATCGCCACTTCACACAAATACAAGTTAAACATACATCATCCAGAATACAATCAAGGTCCGACTATGGAACCAGAATAAAAGAAGACAACCCCAAATGCTAGATCCCTGATCATCCCAACTGGGCTCCACTACTGATCAATCAGAAATGAAACAACACAACGAACAAGATCTTCCTCGAGCTCCCACTTGAGCTCGGTTGCGTCACCTGTACTGGCATCAACGACACCTGCAACTGTTTGGAAGTATCTGTGAGTCACCAGGACTCAGCAATCTCACACCCACGAGATCAAGACTATTTAAGCTTATGGGTAGGAAAGGGTAGTGAGGTGGAGCTGCAGCAAGCACTAAGCATATATGGTGGCTAACATACGCAAATAAGAGCAAGAAGAGAAGACACGCAACGGTCGTGAACTAGAAGTGATCAAGAAGTGATCCTGAAACTACTTACGTTCAAGCATAACACAAGAACCGTGTTCACTTCCCGGACTCCGCCGGAAAGAGACCATCATGGCTACACATGTGGTTGATTCATTGTTCCATAATCCATGGGCATCCCCAAGCTCAGGCTCTTGCCACTCCTTGTTCCATAATCCATCAAATCTTTTACCCAAAACTTGAAAACTTCACAACACAAAACTTAAAGTAGAAAATCTCGTGAGCTCCGTTAGCGAAAGAAAACAAAACACCACTTCAAGGTACTGTAATGAACTCATTCTTTATTTATTTTGGTGTTAAACCTACTTTATTCCAACTTCTCTATGGATTATTAACTATTTTACTAGCCATAGATTCATCAAAATAAGCAAACAACATACGAAAAACAGAATCTGTCAAAAACAGAACAGTCTGTAGTAATCTCTAGCTAACGCAAGATAGGGAAACCCAAATATTCTAAAATAAATTGCTGGACGTGAGGAATTTATCTATTAATCATCTGAAAAAAATAATTAACTCAATATAACTTTCCAAATAAAAATGGCAGCAATTCTCGTGAGTGCTAAAGTTTCTGTTTTTTACAACAAGATTAAAAAGACTTTCCCCAAGTCTTCCCAATGGTTCTACTTGGCACAAACACTGATTAAACACAAAAAAACACAACAAAAACAGAGGCTAGATAAATTATTTATTTCTAAACAGGAGCAAAAATCAAGGAATAAAAATAAAATTGGGTTGTCTCCCAACAAGCGCTATCGTTTAACGCCCCTAGCTAGGCATAAAAGCAAGGATAGATCTAGGTATTGCCATCTTTGGTTGGTAATTCTTTAATGAGACATCTATCACCTTTAGGAGTTTCTTTCCTTTTATCAATAATCAAACTTCTAGGCACAAGATCGAAAAAATCATTAGTAGCAAATGGTTCCTTAATGATAGCAAAAAAATTAGGATGAATACTTATATATTTGAGATCCGCAGTTTCTTTGCTAGAGGATTCACCCTTATTGTTAGGAACATACATGAGCTTGGCAATTTTAGTTGGAGGACTTGGAGTATTCTTTACGGAAGAAAAAGTGGTTCCCAAGCTGGTAATGATACCCTCAAGTTTATCAATTCTAGTGGAATCATGATTTATTCTTTCATTAACTATAGGTTCCTTCTCTTTAATATTTTTCAAATTTACTCCTACTTTAGATCCATATTGGGTAATTTGGTTGCAGATCTTTTTATCGAAATTTTCAATTAACTCAACGATAGCAACTTTATTTTCAATAATTTCAAGTTTTTGCATTACATGCTCCAAAGTTAACATAGTTCCATTGACCAAAAGAGGTGGTGAGCCAAACAAATCTATCATAGCGTTATAAGAATCAAAAGTGTGGCTACCCAAGAAATTCCCTCCGTAATGGTATCAAGGATATATCTGTGCCAAGGAGTAGTGCCTACATAAAAATTGCGAAGAAGAACGGAAGTAGATTGCTTTTTGGCAGATCTATTTTGAGCATTGCAAATTCTATACCATGTGTCTTTTAGATTTTCTCCTTCCCTTTGCTTAAAATTAAGAACTTCATTTTCGGGAGACAATCGAGAAGATAGGGTACTATCCATAACGACAAGCAAGCAATCCAACACACAAGCAAACAAGAAACAGGCAAAAAGAGGCAAATAGAGAAAGAGAGAGAGAGGATGGAGAGAGAGGGCGAATAAAACGGAAGGGTGAAGTGGGGGAGAGGAAAACGAGAGGCAAATGGAAAATAATGTAATACGGGAGATAAGGGTTTGTGATGGGTACTTGGTATGTCCTTACTTGCAACGGCGCCACAAGTTACTCGTTTTCGAGAGTCAAATCTTGACTTGTCTTGCGCGAACCTCCCCGGCAACGGCGCCAGAAATCCTTCTTGCTACCTCTTGAGCACTTGCATTGGTATTCCCTTGAAGAGGAAAGGGTGATGCAGCAAAGTAGCATAAGTATTTCCCTCAGTTTTTGAGAACCAAGGTACCAATACAGTAGGAGGCCGCGCACAAGTCCCTCACACCTACACAAACAAATAAATCCTCACAACCAACGTGATAAGGGGTTGTCAATCCCTACACGGTCACTTACGAGAGTGAGATCTGATAGATATGATAAGATAATATTTTTGGTATTTTTATGATAAAGAGAAATAAAAGATGCAAAGTAAAATAAAGGGCAAAGGAAATAACTAAGTATTGGAAGATTAATATGATGGAAGATAGACCCGGGGGCCATAGGTTTCACTAGTGGCTTCTCTCAAGAGCATAAGTATTTACGGTGGGTGAACAAGTTATTGTTGGGCAATTGACAGAACTGAGCATAGTTATGAGAATATCTAGGTATGATCATGTATATAGGCATCACGTCCGAGACAAGTAGACCGACTCCTACGTGCATCTACTACTATTACTCCACACATCGACCACTATCCAGCATGCATCTAGAGTATTAAGTTCAAGAGAACAGAGTAACGCTTTAAGCAAGATGACATGATGTAGAGGGATAAACTCATGCAATATGATATAAACCCCACCTTGTTATCCCCGATGGCAACAATACAATACGTGCCTTGCTGCCCCTACTGTCACTGGGAAAGGACACCGCAAGATTGAACTCAAAGCTAAGCACTTCTCCCATTGCAAGAAAGATCAATCTAGTAGGCCAATCCAAACTGATAATTCGAAGAGACTTGCAAAGATAACCAATCATACATAAAAGAATTTGGAGAAGATTCAAATATTGTTCATAGATAAACTTGATCATAAACCCACAATTCATCGGTCTCAACAAACACGCCGCAAAAGAAGATTACATCAAATAGATCTCCACAAGAGAGGGGGAGAACTTTGTATTGAGGTCCAAAAAGAGAGAAGAAGCCATCTAGCTAATAACTATGGACCCGTAGGTCTGAAGTAAACTACTCACACTTCATCTGAAGGGATATGGTGTTGATGTGGAAGCCCTCCGTGGGGGGGGGGTACAGAAAGTTACGGCGGTAGAATTAGGGTTTTGGCTCCGTATCTGGTAGTTTAGGGGTACGTAGGTATATATAGGAGGAAGGAGTAGGTCGGTGCAGCAACAAGGGGCCCACGAGGGTGGAGGGCGCGCCTGGGGGGGGGGGTAGGCGTGCTCCCTACCTCATGCCTTCCTCATTGATTGCTTGACGTAGGGTCCAAGTCCTCTGGATCATGTTCATTCCGAAAATCACGTTCCCGATAGTTTCATTCCGTTTGGACTCCATTTGATATTCTTTTTCTGCGAAACCCTAAAATAGGCAAAAAAAACAGCAATTCTGGGTTGGGCCTCCGGTTAATAGGTTAGTCCCAAAAATAATATAAAAGTGTATAATAAAGCCCAATAATGTCCAAAACAGAATATAATATAGCATGGAACAATAAAAAATTATAGATACGTTGGAGACGTATCAATCATCCCCAAGCTTAATTCCTGCTCGTCCTCGAGTAGGTAAATGATAAAAACAAAATTTTTGATGTGGAATGCTACTTGGCATAATTTCAATGTAATTCTTCTTAATTGTGGTGTGAATATTCAGATCCGAAAGATTCAAGACAAAAGTTCAATATTGACGTAGAAATAATAATACTTCAAGCATACTAACTAAGCAATTATGTCTCTTCAAAATAACATGGCCAAAGAAAGTTATCCCTACAAAATCATATAGTCTGGCTACGCTCTATCTTCACCACACAAAGTATTTAAATCATGCACAACCCCGATGACAAGCCAAACAATTGTTTCATACTTTTGGTCTTCTCAAACTTTTTCAATCTTCACGCAATACATGAGCGTGAGCCATGGACATAACACTTTAGGTGGAATATAATGGTGGTTGTGGAGGAGACAAAAAAGGGGAAGATAGTGTCACATCAACTAGGCCTATCAACGGGCTATGGAGATGACCATCAATATATTTAAATCTGAGTGAGTAGGGATTTCCATGCAACGGATGCACTAGATCTATAAGTATATGAAAGCTCAACAAAAGGAACTAAGTGGGTGTGCATCCAACTCGCTTGCACACGAAGACCTAGGGAATTTTGAGGAAGCCCATCATTGGAATATGCAAGCCAAGTTCTATAATGAAAAATTCCCACTAGTATATGTAAGTGATAACATAGGAGACTCTCTATTATGAAGATCATGGTGCTACTTTGAAGCACAAGTGTGGTAGAAGGTTAGTAGCATTGTCCCTTCTCTCTTTTTCTCTCATATTTTTTTATTTGGGCCTTGTTTTATGGCCTCTTTTTTTCGTCCGGAGTCTCATCCCGACTTGTGTGGGAAACATAGTCTCCATCATCCTTTCCTCACTTGGGACAACACTCTAAAAATGATGATCATCACAATTTTATTTCCTTAAAACTCAACAATTACAACTCAATACTTAGAACAAAATATGACTCTATGTGAATGCCTCCGGCGGTGTACCGGGATATGCAATGAATCAAGAGTGACATGTATGAAAGAATTATGAACGGTGGCTTTGCCACAAATACAATGTCAACTACATGATCATGCAAAGCAATATGACAATGATGGAGCGTGTCATAGTAAACGAAACGGTGGAAAGTTGCATGGCAATATATCTCGGAATGGCTATGGAAATTCCATGATAGGTAGGTATGGTGGCTGTTTTGAGGAAGTTATATGGTGGGTGTATGATACCGGCGAAAGGTGCGCGGTATTAGAGAGGCTAGCAATGGTGGAAGGAAGAAAAGTGCGTATGATCCATGGACTCAACCTTAGTCATAAAGAACTCATATACTTATCGCAAAAATCTACAAGTTATCAAAGCAAAGTATTACGCGCATGCTCCTAGGGGGATAGATCGGTTGGAAATGACCATCGCTCGTCCCCGACCGCCACTCATAAGGAAGACAATCAATAAATAAATCATGCTCCGACTTCATCACATAACGGTTAACCATACGTGCATGCTACGGGAATCACAAACTTCAACACAAGTATTTCTCAAATTCACAGCATGACTCTAATATCAGCATCTCCATATCTCAAAACAATTATCAAGTATCAAACTTCTCATAGTATTCAACACACTCATAAGAATTTTTTTATTAATCTTGAATGCCTAACATAGTTAAAGCAAATTACCATGCTATTTTGTAGGAATCTCAAAATAATCTAAGTGAAGCATGAGAGAACAATAGTTTCTATAAAACAAATCCACCGACGTTCTCTAAAAGATATAAGTGAAGCACTAGAGCAAAAACTATATAACTCAAAAGATATAAGTGAAGCACATAGAGTATTCTAACAATTTCCGAATCATGTGTGTCTCTCACAAAAGGTGTGTACAAAAAGGATGATTGTGTAAAACTAACAAATAAAGACTCAAATAATACAATACGCTCCAAGCAAAACACATATCATGTGGTAAATAAAAATATAGCTCCAAGTAAAGTTACCGATAGAAGTAGACGAAAGAGGGGATGCCTTCCGAGGCATCCCCAAGCTTTGGCTTTTAGGTGTCCTTAGATTATCTTGGGGTGCCATGGTCATCCCCAAGATTAGGCTCTTGCCACTCCTTGGTCCATAATCCATCAAATCTTTTACCCAAACCTTGAAAACTTCACAACACAAAAGTTAAAGGAGAAAATCTCGTGAGGTCCGTTAGCGAAAGAAAACAAAACACCACTTCAAGGTACTGTAATGAACTCATTCTTTCTTTATATTGGTGTTAAACCTACTGTATTCCAACTTCTCTATGGTTTATTAACTATTTTACTAGCCATAGATTCATCAAAATAAGCAAACAACACACGAAAAACAGAATCTGTCAAAAACAGAACAGGCTGTAGTAATCTCTAGCTAACGCAAGATCTGGAACCCCAAAATTTTTAAAATAAATTTCTGGACGTGAGGAATTTATCTATTAATCATCTGAAAAAATAATTAACTAAATATCACTTTCCAAATAAAAATGGCAGCATTTCTGGTGAGCGCTAAAGTTTCTGTTTTTTACAGCAAGATTAAAAAGACTTTCCACAAGTCTTCCCAATGGTTCTACTTGGCACAAACACTAATTAAACACAAAAAAACACAACCAAAGCAGAGGCTAGATAAATTATTTATTTCTAAACAGGAGCAAAAATCAAGGAATAAAAATAAAATTGGGTTGCCTCCCAACAAGCGCTATCGTTTAACGCCCCTAGCTAGGCATAAAAGCAAGGATAGATCTAGGTATTGCCATCTTTGGTTGGTAATTCTTCAATGAGACATCTGTCACCTTTAGGAGTTTATTTCCTTTTATCAATAATCAAACTTCTAGGCACAAGATCGAAAAAATCATTAGTAGCAAATGGTTCCTTAATGATAGCAAAACGATTAGGATGAATACTTATAGATTTGAGATCCGCAGTTTCTTTGCTAGAGGATTCACCCTTATTTTTAGCAACATACATAAGCTTGGCAATTTTAGTTGGAGGACTTGGAGTATTCTTTACGGAAGAAAAGGCGGTTCCGAAGTTGGTAATGATACCCACAAGTTTATCGATTCTAGTGGAATCATGATTTATTCTTTCATTAACTATAGGTTCCTTCTCTTTAATATTTTTCAAAGTTACTCCTACTTTAGATCCATATTGGGTAATTTGGTTGTGGATCTTTTTATCGAATTTTTCAATTAACTCAACGGTAGAAACTTTATTTTCAATAATTTCAAGTTTTTGCATTACATGCTCCAAAGTTAACATAGTTCCATTAACCAAAAGAGGGGGTGAGCCAAACAAATCTATCATAGCGTTATAAGAATAAAAAGTGTGGCTACCCAAGAAATTCCCTCCGTAATGGTATCAAGGACATATCTGCGCCAAGGAGTAGTGCCTACATAAAAATTGCGAAGAAGAACGGAAGTAGATTGCTTTTTGGTAGATCTGTTTTGAGCATTGCAAATTCTATACCAAGCATCTTTTAGATTTTCTCCTTCCCTTTGCTTAAAATTAAGAACTTCATTTTCGGGAGACAACGGAGAAGATAGGGGACTAGCCATAACGACAAGCAAGCAATCCAACACACAAGCAAACAAGAAACGGGCAAAAAGAGGCAAATAGAGAAAGAGAGAGACGATGGAGAGAGTGAGCGAATAAAACGGCAAGGGTGAAGTGGGGGAGAGGAAAACGAGAGGCAAATGGCAAATAATGTAATGCGGGAGATAAGGGTTTGTGATGGGTACTTGGTATGTCTTGAGTTGCAACGGCGCCACAAGTGACTCGTTGTCAAGAGTCAAATCTTGACTTGTCTTGCGCGAACCTTCCCGGCAACGGCGCCAGAAATCCTTCTTGCTACCTCTTGAGCACTTGCGTTGGTTTTCCCTTGAACAGGAAAGGGTGATGCAACAAAGTAGCGTCAGTATTTCCCTCAGTTTTTGAGAACCAAGGTATCAATCCAGCAATCCAGTAGGAGGTCGCGCACAAGTCCCTCGCACCTACACAAACAAATAAATCCTCGCAACCAACGCGATAAGGGGTTGTCAATCCCTACACGGTCACTTACGAGAGTGAGATCTGATAGATATGATAAGATAATATTTTTGGTATTTTTATGATAAAGGGAAATAAACGGTGCAAAGTAAAATAAATGGCAAAGGAAATAACTAAGTATTGGAAGATTAATATGATGGAAGATAGGCCCGGGGGCCATAGGTTTCATTAGTGGCTTCTCTCAAGAGCATAAGTATTTATGGTGGGTGAACAAATTACTGTTGAGCAATTGACATAATTGAGCATAGTTATGAGAATATATAGGTATGATCATGTATATAGACATCACGTCCGAGACAAGTAGACCGACTCCTGCCTGCATCTACTACTATTACTCCACACATCGACCGCTATCCAGCATGCATCTAGAGTATTAAGTTCAAGAGAAGAGAGTAACGATTTAAGCAAGATGACATGATGTAGAGGGATAAACTCATGCAATATGATATAATCCCCACCTTGTTATCCTCGATGGCAACAATACAATACGTGCCTTGCTGCCCTACTGTCACTGGGAAAGGACACCGCAAGATTGAACCCAAAGCTAAGCACTTCTCCCATTGCAAGAAAGATCAATCTAGTAGGCCAAACCAAACTGATAATTCAAAGAGACTTGCAAAGATAACCAATCATACATAAAAGAATTCAGAGAAGATTCAAATATTGTTCATAGATAATCTTGATCATAAACCCACAATTCATCTGTCTCAACAAACACACCGCAACATAAGATTACATCGAATAGATCTCCACAAGAGAGGGGGAGAACTTTGTATTGAGATCCAAAAAGAGAGAAGAAGCCATCTAGCTAATAACTATGGACCCGTAGGTCTCAAGTAAACTACTCACACTTCATCGGAAGGGATATGGTGTTGATGTATAAGCCCTCCGTGATCGATGCCCCCTCCGACGGAGCTCCGGAAAAGGCCCCAAGATGGGATCCCATGGATACAGAAAGTTACGGCGGTGGAATTAGGTTTGCTCCGTATCTGGTAGTCTAGGGGTACGTAGGTATATATAGGAGGAAGGAGTACATTGGTTCAGCAACAAGGGGCCCACGAGGGTGGAGGGCGCGCCTGGGGGGGGGGGGTAGGCGCCCCCCCTACCTCATGCCTTCCTCATTGATTGCTTGACGTAGGGTCCAAGTCCTCTGGATCATGTTCGTTCCGAAAATCATGTTCCCGAAAGTTTCATTCCATTTGGACTCCATTTGATATTCTTTTTCTGCGAAACCCTAAAATAGGCAAAAAAAACTGCAATTCTGGGCTGGGCCTCCGGTTAATAGGTTAGTCCCAAAAATAATATAAAAGTGTATAATAAAGCCCAATAATGTCCAAAACAGAATATAATACATCATGGAACAATAAAAAATTATAGATACGTTGGAGACGTATCAAGCATCCCCAAGCTTAATTCCTACTCGTGCTCGAGTAGGTAAATGATAAAAACAGAATTTTTTGATGTGGAATGCTACTTGGCATAATTTCAATGTAATTCTTCTTAATTGTGGTATGAATATTCAGATACGAAAGATTCAAGACAAAAGTTCAATATTGACGTAGAAATAATAATACTTCAAGCATACTAACTAAGCAATTATGTCTCTTCAAAATAACATGGCCAAAGAAAGTTATCCCTACAAAATCATATAGTCTGGCTATGCTCTATCTTCACCACACAAAGTATTTAAATTATGCACAACCCCGATGAAAAGCCAAGCAATTGTTTCATACTTTTGGTCTTCTCAAACTTTTTCAATCTTCACGCAATACATGAGCGTGAGCCATGGACATAGCACTTTAGGTGGAATAGAATGGTGGTTGTGGAGGAGACAAAAAAAGGGGAAGATAGTCTCACATCAACTAGGCCTATCAACGGGCTATGGAGATGCCCATCAATAGATATCAATGTGAGTGAGTAGGGATTTCCATGCAATGGATGCACTAGAGCTATAAGTATATGAAAGCTCAACAAAAGGAACTAAGTGGGTGTGCATCCAACTCGCTTGCTCACGAAGACCTAGGGCATTTTGAAGAAGCCCATCATTGGAATATACAAGCCAAGTTCTATAATGAAAAATTCCCACTAGTATATGAAAGTGATAACATAGGAGACTCTCTATTATGAAGATCATGGTGCTACTTTAAAGCACAAGTGTGGTACAAGGTTAGTAGCATTGTCCCTTCTCTCTTTTTCTCTCATATTTTTTATTTGGGCCTTTTTATGGCCTCTTTTTTTCGTCCGGAGTCTCATCCCGACTTGTGGGGGAATCATAGTCTCCATCATCCTTTCCTCACTTGGGACAATGTTGTAAAACTGATGATCATCACACTTTTATTTACTTACAACTCAACAATTACAACTCAATACTTAGAACAAAATATGACTCTATGTGAATGCCTCCGGCGGTGTACCGGGATATGCAATGAATCAAGAGTGACATGTATGAAAGAATTATGAACGGTGGCTTTGCCACAAATACAATGTCAACTACATGATCATGCAAAGCAATATGACAATGATGGAGCGTGTCATAGTAAATGGAACGGTGGAAAGTTGCATGGCAATATATCTCAGAATGGCTATGGAAATGCCATGATAGGTAGGTATGGTGGCTGTTTTGAGGAAGGTATATGGTGGGTGTACGATACCGGCGAAAGGTGCGCGGTATTAGAGAGGCTGGCATTGGTGGAAGGAAGAAAAGTGCGTATGATCCATGGACTCAACCTTAGTCATAAAGAACTCATATACTTATTGCAAAAATCTACAAGTTATCAAAGCAAAGTATTACGCGCATGCTCCTAGGGGGATAGATTGGTTGGAAAAGACCATCGCTCGTCCCTGACCACCACTCATAAGGAAGACAATCAATAAATAAATCATGCTCCGACTTCATCACATAACGGTTCACCATACGTGCATGCTACGGGAATCACAAACTTCAACACAAGTATTTCTCAAATTCACAGCATGACTCTAATATCAGCATCTCCATATCTCAAAACAATTATCAAGTATCAAACTTCTCATAGTATTCAACACACTCATAAGAATTTTTTTATTAATCTTGAATGCCTAACATAGTTAAAGCAAATTACCATGCTATTTTGTAGGAATCTCAAAATAATCTAAGTGAAGCATGAGAGAACAATAGTTTCTATAAAACAAATCCACCGACGTTCTCTAAAAGATATAAGTGAAGCACTAGAGCAAAAACTATATAACTCAAAAGATATAAGTGAAGCACATAGAGTATTCTAACAATTTCCGAATCATGTGTGTCTCTCACAAAAGGTGTGTACAGCAAGGATGATTGTTTAAAACTAACAAATAAAGACTCAAATAATACAATACGCTCCAAGCAAAACACATATCATGTGGTAAATAAAAATATAGCTCCAAGTAAAGTTACCAATAGAAGTAGACGAAAGAGGGAATGCCTTCCGAGGCATCCCCAAGATTTGGCTTTTAGGTGTCCTTAGATTATCTTGGGGTGCCATGGGCATCCCCAAGCTTAGTCTCTTGCCACTCCTTGTTCCATAATCCATCAAATCTTTTACCCAAAACTTGAAAACTTCACAACACAAAACTAAAAGTAGAAAATCTCGTGAGCTCCATTAGCGAAAGAAAACAAAACACCACTTCAAGGTACTGTAATGAACTCATTATTTATTTATATTGATGTTAAACCTAGTGTATTCCAACTTCTCTATGGTTTATTAACTATTTTACTAGCCACAGATTCATCAAAATAAGCAAACAACACACGAAAAACAGAATCTGTCAAAAACAGAACAGTCTGTAGTAATCTCTAGCTAACGCAAGATCTGGAACCCCAAAAATTTTAAAATAAATTCCTGGACGTGAGGAATTTATCTATTAATTATCTGAAAAAATAATTAACTAAATATCACTTTCCAAATAAAAATGGCAGCATTTCTGGTGAGCGCTAAAGTTTCTGTTTTTTACAGCAAGATTAAAAAGACTTTCCCCAAGTCTTCCCAACGGTTCTACTTGGCACAAACACTAATTAAACAGAAAAAACACAACCATAGCCTAGGCTAGATAAATTATTTATTTATAAACAGGAGCAAAAATAAAGGAATAAAAATAAAATTGGGTTGCCTCCCAACAAGCGCTATCATTTAACGCCCCTAGCTAGGCATAAAAGCAAGGATAGATGTAGGTATTGCCATCTTTGGTTGGTAATTCTTTAATGAGACATCTATCACCTTTAGGAGTTTATTTCCTTTTATCAATAATCAAACTTCTAGGTACAAGATCGAAAAAATCATTAGTAGCAAATGGTTCCTTAATGATAGCAAAAAGATTAGGATGAATACTTATAGATTTGAGATCCGCAGTTTCTTTGCTAGAGGATTCACCCTTATTTTTAGCAACATACAAAAGCTTGGAAATTTTAGTTGGAGGACTTGGAGTATTCTTTACGGAAGAAAAAGCGTTTCCCAAGTTGGTAATGATACCCTCAAGTTTATCGATTCTAGTGGAATCATGATTTATTCTTTCATTAACTATAGGTTCCTTCTCTTTAATATTTTTCAAAGTTACTCCTACTTTAGATCCATATTGGGTATTTTGGTTGTGGATCTTTTTATCGAAATTTTCAATTAACTCAATGGTAGCAACTTTATTTTCAATAATTTCAAGTTTTTGCATTACATGCTCCAAAGTTAACATAGTTCCATTAACCAAAAGAGGGGGTGAGCCAAACAAATCTATCATAGCGTTATAAGAATAAAAAGTGTGGCTACCCAAGAAATTCCCTCCGCTAATGGTATCAAGGACATATCTGTGCCAAGGAGTAGTGCCTACATAAAAATTGCGAAGAAGAACGGAAGTAGATTGCTTTTTGGTAGATCTATTTTGAGCATTGCAAATTCTATACCAAGCGTATTTTAGATTTTCTCCTTCCCTTTGCTTAAAATTAAGAACTTCATTTTCGGGAGACAACGGAGAAGATAGGGGACTAGCCATAACGACAAGCAAGCAATCCAACACACAAGCAAACAAGAAACGGGCAAAAAGAGGCAAATAGAGAAAGAGAGAGAGGATGTAGAGAGAGGGCGAATAAAACGGCAAGGGTGAAGTGGGGGAGAGGAAAACGAGAGGCAAATGGCAAATAATGTAATGCGGGAGATAAGGGTTTGTGATGGGTACTTGGTATGTCTTGACTTTCAACGGCGCCACAAGTGACTCGTTGTCGAGAGTCAAATCTTGACTTGTCTTGCGTGAACCTCCCCGGCAATGGCACCAGGAATCCTTCTTGCTACCTCTTGAGCACTTGCGTTGGTTTTCCCTTGAAGAGGAAAGGGTGATGCAGCAAAGTAGCTTAAGTATTTCCCTCAGTTTTTGAGAACCAAGGTATCAATCCAGTAGGAGGTCACGCACAAGTCCCTCGCACCTACACAAACAAATAAATCCTCGCAACCAACGCGATAAGGGGTTGTCAATCCCTACACGGTCATTTACGAGAGTGAGATCTAGTAGATATGATAAGATAATATTTTTGGTATTTTTATGATAAAGGGAAATAAACGGTGCAAAGTAAAATAAATGGCAAAGGAAATAACTAAGTATTGGAAGATTAATATGATGGAAGATAGACCCGGGGGCCATAGGTTTCATTAGTGGCTTCTCTCAAGAGCATAAGTATTTACGGTGGGTGAACAAATTATTGTTGAGCAATTGACATAATTGAGCATAGTTATGAGAATATATAGGTATGATCATGTATATAGACATCACGTCCGAGACAAGTAGACCGACTCCTGCCTGCATCTACTACTATTACTCCACACATCGACCGCTATCCAGCATGCATCTAGAGTATTAAGTTCAAGAGAATAGAGTAACGCTTTAAGCAACATGACATGATGTAGAGGGATAAACTCATGCAATATGATATAAACCCCATCTTGTTATCCTCGATGGCAACAATACAATACGTGCCTTGCTGCCCCTACTGTCACTGGGAGAGGACACCGCAAGATTGAACCCAAAGCTAAGCACTTCTCCCATTGCAAGAAAGATCAATCTAGTAGGCCAAAACAAACTGATAATTCGAAGCGACTTGCAAAGATAACCAATCATACATAAAATAATTCAGAGAACATTCAAATATTGTTCATAGATAAACTTGATCATAAACCCACAATTCATCGGTCTCAACAAACACACCACAAAAGAAGATTACATCGAATAGATCTCCACAAGAGAGGGGGAGAACTTTGTATTGAGATCCAAAAAGAGAGAAGAAGCCATCTACCTAATAACTATGGACCCGTAGGTCTGAAGTAAACTACTCACACTTCATCGGAAGGGATATGGTGTTGATGTAGAAGCCCTCCGTGATCGATGCCCCCTCCGACGGAGCTCCGGAAAAGGCCCCAAGATGGGATCTCGTGGATACAGAAAGTTACGGGGGTGGAATTAGGGTCTTGGCTCCGTATCTGGTAGTTTAGGGGAACGTAGGTATATATAGGAGGAAGGAGTACGTCGGTGCAGCAACAAGGGGCCCACGAGGGTGGAGGGCGCGCCTGGGGGGGGGGGGTAGGCGCGCCCCCTACCTCATGCCTTCCTTGTTGATTGCTTGACGTAGGGTCCAAGTTCTCTAGATCTTGTTCGTTCCAAAAATCACGTTCCCAAAAGTTTCATTCCGTTTGAACACCATTTGATATTCTTTTTCTGTGAAACCCTAAAATAGGCTAAAAAACAGCAATTCTGGGCAGGGCCTCTGGTTAATTGGTTAGTGCCAAAAATAATATAAAAGTGTATAATAAAGCCCAATAATATCCAAAACAGAATATAATATAGCATGGAACAATCAATAATTATAGATACGTTGGAGACATTTCAAGCATCCCCAAGCTTAATTCCTGCTCGTCCTTGAGTAGGTAAATGATAAAAACAAAATTTTTTGATGTGGAATGCTACTTGGCATAATTTAAATGTAATTCTTCTTAATTGTGGTATGAATATTCAGATCCGAAAGATTCAAGACAAAAGTTCAATATTGACGTAGAAATAATAATACTTCAAGCATACTAACTAAGCAATTATGTCTCTTCAAAATAACATGGCCAAAGAAAGTTATCCCTACAAAATCATATAGTCTGGCTATGCTCTATCTTCACCACACAAAGTATTTAAATCATGCACAACCCCGATGACAAGCCAAGCAATTGTTTCATACTTTTGGCCTTCTCAAACTTTTTCAATCTTCACGCAATACATGAGCGTGAGCCATGGACATATCACTTTAGGTGGAATAGAATGGTGGTTGTGGAGGAGACAAAAAATAGGGGAAGATAGTCTCACATCAACTAGGCCTATCAACGGGCTATGGAGATGCCCATCAATAGATTTAAATGTGAGTGAGTAGGGATTTCCATGCAACGGATGCACTAGAGCTATAAGTATATGAAAGCTCAACAAAAGGAACTAAGTGGGTGTGCATCCAACTCGCTTGCTCATGAAGACCTAGGGCATTTTGAGGAAGCCCATCATTGGAATATACAAGCCAAGTTCTATAATGAAAAATTCCCACGAGTATATGAAAGTGATAACATAGGAGACTCTCTATTATGAAGATCATGGTGCTACTTTGAAGCACAAGTGTGGTAAAAGGTTAGTAGCATTGTCCCTTCTCTCTTTTTCTCTCATATTTTTTATTTGAGCATAGTTATGAGAATATATAGGTATGATCACGTATATAGACATCACGTCCGAGACAAGTAGACCGATTCCTGCCTGCATCTACTACTATTACTCCACACATCAACCGCTATCCAGCATGCATCTAGAGTATTAAGTTCAAGAGAATAGAGTAACGCTTTAAGCAAGATGACATGATGTAGAGGGATAAACTCATGCAATATGATATAAATCCCATCTTGTTATCCTCGATGGCAACAATACAATACGTGCCTTGCTGCCCCTACTGTCACTGGGAAAGGACACCGCAAGATTGAACCCAAAGCTAAGCACTTCTCCCATTGCAAGAAAGATCAATCTAGTAGGCCAAAACAAACTGATAATTCGAAGAGACTTGCAAAGATAACCAATCATACATAAAAGAATTCAGAGAAGATTCAAATATTGTTCATAGATAAACTTTCTCATAAACCCACAATTCATCGGTCTCAACAAACACACCGCAAAAGAAGATTACATCGAATAGATCTCCACAAGAGAGGGGAGAACTTTGTATTGAGATCCGAAAAGAGAGAAGAAGCCATCTAGCTAATAACTATGGACCCGTAGGTCTGAAGTAAACTACTCACACTTCATCGGAAGGGCTATGGTGTTGATGTAGAAGCCCTCCATGATAGATGCCCCCTCCGGCGGAGCTCCGGAAAAGGCCCCAAGATGGGATCTTGTGGATACAAAAAGTTACGGCGGTGGAATTAGGGTTTTGGCTCCGTATCTGGTAGTTTAGGGGTACGTAGGTATATATAGGAGGAAGGAGTACGTCGGTGGAGCAACAAGGGCCCCACGAGGGTGGAGGGCGCGCCTGGGGCCGGGGGGGGGGGGGTAGGCGCGCCCCCTACCTCGTGCCTTCCTCGTTGATTGCTTGACGTAGGGTCCAAGTCCTCTGGATCATGTTCGTTCCGAAAATCACGTTCCTGAAGGTTTCATTCCGTTTGGACTCCGTTTGATATTCTTTTTCTGCGAAACCCTAAAATAGGCAAAAAAACAGCAATTCCGGGCTGGGCTTCCGGTTAATAGGTTAGTCCCAAAATGATATAAAATTTTATAATAAAGCCCAATAATATCCAAAACAGAATATAATATAGCATGGAACAATCAAAAATTATAGATACGTTGGTTTGAATGAGGCCGGAAATAACAAACAGCAATTCCGGAAAATCCTCATATGCATATATTAGGTTTGGTACTGATCTGCCCTAAGCATAATTTTAGAGTTGTTAAACATGCAAGATGAGTGCACCATGTTAAACTATGCATTTTTTCTACCCCATTTACATATAAAGTTTATTAAGTTTGGAGCTACGGTTATTTAGTTATGGAATAAATCATTTTAGCATGGCATTATGCGAAATAAACACAAACAACATTTTAAGCATTCTTAACATGCATCAAAGTGGCAAATTATTAATCTACACAAAATTCTAAGCATTTTACATATAAAGTTTGTTTTAATATGATGCATCTTGATAACCACAAGTATAGGGGACCGTAACAGTTTTTGATAAGTAAGAGTGTCGAACCCAACGAGGAGCTAAAGGCAGAACAAATATTCCCTCAAGTTCTATCGACCACCGATATAACTCTACGCGTGCTTGACGTTCGCTTTACCTAGAACAAGTATGAAACTGGAAGTACTTTGAAGGTGTTTTTGGATAGGTTTGCAAGAATATAAAGAGAGCATAAATAAAAAGTAGGGGCTGTTTAGATAAAGACACACCTAAGTTAGTTTTAGTAGAGAGCTTGTTGTTACGAGAAAGTTATTTGTCCCTAGGCAAGCGATAACTAGACCGGTAATCATTATTGCAATTTTATATGAGGGAGAGGCATAAGCTAACATACTTTCTCTACTTGGATCGTATGCACTTATGATTGGAACTCTAGCAAGCATCCGCAACTACTAAAGATCATTAAGGTAAAACCCAACCATAGCAATAAAGCATCAAGTCCTCTTTATCCCATACGCAACAACCCCTTACTCGGGTTTGTGTTTCAGTCACTCACGCAACCCACTATAAGCGAATCATGAACGTATTGCAACACCCTACAGCGGGGATCCCTCACGCTTCTGCGACACGGAGAGCACCATAGGACAACACCAATAATAAAACATGCAACTCAAACCACTCACGATCATCAAATAGCCCATAGGACAAAACGGATCTACTCAAACATCATAGGATAGCCATACATCATTGGGAAATAATATATAGTGTTGAGCACCATGTTTAAGTAGAGATTACAGAGGGTAAGAGAGAGGTTACACCGCGGCATAGAGGGGGGAAGAGTTGGTGATGATGGCGGTGAAGTTGTTGGTGAAGATTGTGGTGATGATGATGGCCCCCGGTGGCACTCCGGTGCCACCGGAAGCGAGCGGGAGAGAGCCCCATCCTTCTTCTTCTTCCTTGACCTCCTCCCTGGATGGGAGAAGGGTTTCCCCTCTAGTCCATGGCCTCCAAGGCGTGGGAGGGGCGAGAGCCCCTCCGAGATTGGATCTGTCTCTCTGTCTCTCTCTTTGTTTCTACGTTCTCAGATTCTTCCCTTTCACCGTTTCTTATATTCCTGGAGATCCGTAACTCCGATTGGGCTGAAATTTTAACACGATCTCAATCGGATATTAGCTTTGTTGTGGCGAAAGAAGGGCATCAACCGCATTACGGGGTGGCCACGAGGGTTAGGGGAGCGCCCCCTGCCTCGTGGCCCCCTCGGGCATCGTCTCGCGTGGATTTTTCTTCCCAAAAATCATATATATTCGAAAAAAATCTCTGTCAGTTTTTATCCCGTTTGGACTTTGTTTGATATGGATATTCCGCAAAACAAAAAACATGCAACAAACAGGAACTGGCACTGGGCACTGGATCAATATGTTAGTCCCAAAAATAGTATAAAAAGTTGCCAAAAGTATATGAAAGTTGTAGAATATTGGCATGGAACAATAAAAAATTATAGATACGACAGAGACATATCAGCATCCCCAAGCTTAATTCCTGCTCGTCCTCGAGTAGGTAAATGATAAAAAAGATAATTTTTGATGTGGAATGCTACCTAGCATAATCTTGATCATGTAATCTAATCATGGCATGAGTATTAAGACACGAGTGATTCAAAGCAATAGTCTATCATTTGACATAAAAACAATAATACTTCAAGCCCACTAATAAAGCAATCATGTCTTTTCAAAATAACATGGCCAAAGAAAGTTATCCCTACAAAATCATATAGTCTGGCTATGCTCCATCTTCACCACACAAAATTTTCACATCATGCACAACCCCGATGACAAGCCAAGCAATTGTTTCATACTTTTGACATTCTCAAACCTTTTCAACTTTCACGCAATACATGAGCGTGAGCCATGGACATAGCACTATAGGTGGAATAGAATATGATGGTGGAGAAGACAAAAAGGATAAGATAGTCTCACATCAACTAGGCGTATCAACGGGCTATGGAGATGCCCATCAATAGATATCAATGTGAGTGAGTAGGGATTTCCATGCAACAGATGCACTAGAGCTATAAGTGTATGAAAGCTCAAACTGGAAACTAAGTGGGTGTGCATCCAACTTGCTTGCTCATGCAGACCTTGGGCATTTGAGGAAGCCCATCATCGGAATATACAAGCCAAGTTCTATAATGAAAATTCCCACTAGTATATGAAAGTGATAACTCAAGAGACTCCCTATATGAAGAACATGGTGCTACTCTGGAGCACAAGGTTGTTAAAAGGATAGTAACATTGCCCCTTCTCTCATTTTTTTAATTTTTTTAATTTCTCTTTTTTGGGGCCTTCTCTTTTTTTTGGCCTTTCACTTTTTTTTATTTTTTTATTTTTTTTCGTCCGGAGTCTCATCCCGACTTGTGGGGGAATCATAGTCTCCATCATCCTTTCCTCACTGTGGCAATGCTCTAATAATGATGATCATCACACTTTTATTTACTTACAACTCGATATTACAACTCAATACTAGAACAAAGATATGACTCTATATGAATGCCTTCGGTGGTGTACCTGGATGTGCAATGATCTAGCGTAGCAATGACATCAAAAAACGGACAAGCCATAAAAACATCATGCTAGCTATCTTACGATCATGCAAAGCAATATGACAATGAATGCTCAAGTCATGTATATGATGATGATGGAAGTTGCATGGAAATATATCTCGGAATGGCTATGGAAATTCCATGACAGGTAGGTATGGTGGCTGTTTTCAGGAAGGTATGTGGTGGGTTTATGGTACCGGCGAAAGTTGCGCGGTACTAGAGAGGCTAGCAATGGTGGAAGGGCGAGAGTGCGTACAATCCATGGACTCAACATTAGTCATAAAGAACTCACATACTTATTGCAAAAATCTATTAGTCATCGAAACAAAGTACTACACGCATGCTCCTAGGGGGATAGATTGGTAGGAAAAGAACATCGCTCATCTCCGACCGCCACTCATAAGGAAGACAATCAATAAATAAATCATGCTCCGACTTCGTTACATAACGGTTCACCATACGTGCATGCTACGGGAATCACAAACCTCAACACATGTAT
Source organism: Triticum urartu (assembly GCF_056163025.1). Taxonomy (NCBI): domain Eukaryota; kingdom Viridiplantae; phylum Streptophyta; class Magnoliopsida; order Poales; family Poaceae; genus Triticum; species Triticum urartu. The sequence goes on from NC_141877.1 coordinate 33,207,694, forward strand.
TTCTACTAATCCACAACTACCCACTAGCATGACTCTAATATCACCATCTTTATATCGCAAAACTATTGCAAGGAATCAAACATATCATATTCAGTGATCTACAAGTTTTATGTAAGATTTTATGACTAACCATGTGAATGACCAATTCCTGTCATCTCTCTAGATAGATATAAGTGAAGCAAGAGAGTTTAATTATCTCTACAAAAGATATGCCCGTGCTCTAACAAATATAAGTGAAGCAACAAATGGCGGTTGTATATGTAAAGAGAAACAGGCAATCCAAACTTCAAATGATATAAGTGAAGCACATGAAGCATTCTATAAAGCCATACTCAAAAGATATAAGTGAAGTGCAAAGAGCATTCTATAAATCAACCAAGGACTACCTCATACCAGCATGGTGCATAAAAGAAAAATGAAAACTAAATGCAAAAGACGCTCCAAGATTGCACATATCGCATGAACGAAATGAATCCGAAAACATACTGATACTTGTTGAAGAAAGAGGGGATGCCTTCCGGGGCATCCCCAAGCTTAGACGCTTGAGTCTCCTTGAATATTTACTTGGGGTGCCTCGGTCATCCCCAAGCTTGAGCTCTTGCCTCTCTTCCTTCTTCTCACATCGAGACCTTCTCGATCATCGAACACTTCATCCACACAAAACTTCAACAGAAAACTCGGTAAGATCCGTTAGTATAATAAAGAAAATCACTACTCTAACTACTGTTGCAAACCAATTCATATTTTGTTTTTGCATTATAGCTACTATAATATAACTTTTTCATGGCTTAATCCACTGATATTAATCGATAGTTTCATCAAAACAAGCAAACTATGCATCAAAAACAGAATCTGTCTAAAACAGAACGGTCTGTAACAGTCTGAACATTCACCATACTTCTCATACTTGAAAAAATTCTACCAAAATTAGCAAACATAAACAATTTTTATAGGAAGACAGTGCAAAAAGAATCAGAACCGTTTGACATTCCAGCTAAAAATGTAATATCGTGCACTACAGCCAAAGTTTCTGTCCTGCACCGTACAAACCATCAAGCAAATGTAAACATCCTAAAGGCAAACCTTGGCACATTATTTTTATAATACAATGGAATTGTACAAGGGGATAATTATTTTTGTTGAAAAGTTTATGTAATCAAGATTCACAAAGTTGCCGTGAGCATGAACAAAGTTCAAGGAGCTCTCCCACTTCAACAATGCTTGTCTCTCTCACTTTCACTTTACTTTTTGAAAATTTTTTAGGTTCCCCTCTTTATTTTTGTTGTTTTTAAACTATATAAAAGCACTCAATAGAAATAAATGACTCTATAAAACTTCTGGGTTGTCTCCCTGGCAGCGCTTTCTTTAAAGCCATTAAGCTAGGCATATAGTGCTCAAGTAGTGAATCCACCCGGATCCCAAGGTATATCAAAGCCAATTTTAATTAACAATGATTTGTAATTTAGTAGTGAGCACAAAGTAACATATATCATGCAACAACGGAGTCTAACTCTCTTCCCATGCATCGGCATGTCATAAAAGAACAATTCATGCATACAAAGTAAAGGCCAATGCATAGTATAAACAATTTCTTGCAATTTTTTCGTGTTGGAAACATAAAGAGGCGGAGATGTAGTTCCTCTCTCATAATAATTGCAAGTAGGAGAAGCAAGCACATGCATATTATATTCATCAAAATCATCATGTGTAACGGTAAAAGGCAACGCATCAATATAATCCTTAATAAGGGCAAACTTCTCCGATATAGTGTAATTGGGAGAATTCAAAAAGATAATAGGACTATCATGTGTGGGTGCAATAGCAACAATTTCATGTTTAACATAAGGAACTATAGCAAGTTCATCTCCATAAGCATAATTCATATTGGCATCTTGGCCACAAGCATAGCAAGCATCATCAAAAAGGGATATTTCAAGAGAATCAACGGGATCATAATAGTCATGATAGCAATCATCCTTCGGTAAGCACGAAGGGAAATTAAACAGTGTATGAGTTGAAGAGTTACTCTCATTAGAAGGTGGGCACGGGTGATCAATCCGCTCTTCTTCCTTTTATTCTTCGATCTCCTCCTCATCTTTTTCATCCAATGAGCTCACAGTTTCATCAACTTCTTCTTCCATAGACTCCTGCAAAATATTAGTCTCTTCTTAGACAGCGGAGTAGTCCTCGATATATGGTTCAACATAGGCATTAGAAGCATAATTATCATAGAAATATTTAAGAATGGCAAAATTTTCAGATTTGTAAAGAGTAGCACCATACTTTTCAATCAAAGAAGCAATTTCGTAAGCACCCTTAAAAGCAACAAATTCTTCAATTTGTTGAACATCATAGTAACTATAAACAGCTTTAGCATACGAAGATACGATTCCATTATCACTAAACTCACATTGGTAGGGAAGGTGTTTCTTAGGGTTTTTAGAACAACAAGTAAAATCACATATTTCACATAAATTCCAAGCATAGCATTGCAAACGATGACTTTGAGCCAATAGAATTTTCCCTTTATCAGATATTTGGTGTCGCACATAACAAGCATGCTCATATAAAGATTTTCCCTCAACTAAGCTAGTTGGGGTTTCAGCACGAGCACATATGGATCGAAGATGATCCAAGTAATAAGCTTCAGCAGTGTGATAGATTTTGAGTGGTTCTTCAACCATTGGTTCAGTAGGTACAACTAATTTTTTTGGTATTTTTTCGTTTCCTACCAATAACTAAAGATAGAAAACAACTAAGAGCAACAAATAAAAATTACATAGTGATAAAGCTAAGAAGAACACACGAGAATATTCACCCCACTCTATTGCTCCCCGGCAACGGCGCCAGAAAAAGGTCTTGATAACCCACAAGTATAGGGGATCGCAACAGTTTTCGATAAGTAAGAGTGTCGAACCAAACGACGAGCTAAAGGCAGAACAAATATTCCCTCAAGTTCTATTGACAGCCGATACAACTCTACGCACGCTTGACATTTGCTTTACCTAGAACAAGTATGAAACTAGAAGTACTTTGTAGGTGTTTTTGAATAGGTTTGCAAGAATATAAAGAGAGCGTAAATAAAAAGTAGGGGCTGTTTAGATAAAGACACACCTAAGTTAGTTTTAGTAGAGAGCTTGTTGTTACGAGAAAGTTAATTGTCCCTAGGCAATCACTAACTAGACCGGTAATCATTATTGCAATTTTATATGATGGAGAGGCATAAGCTAACATACTTTCTCTACTTGGATCATATGCACTTATGATTGGAACTCTAGCAAGCATCCGCAACTACTAAAGATCATTAAGGTAAAACCCAACCATAGCATTAAAGCATCAAGTCCTCTTTATCCCATACGCAACAACCCCCTTACTCGGGTTTGTGTTTCAGTCACTCACGCAACCCACTATAAGCGAATCATGAACGTATTGCAACACCCTATAGCAGGGATCCCTCATGCTTGCACGACACGGAGAGCACCATAGGACAGCACCAATAATAAAACATGCAACTCAAACCAATCACGATCATCAAATAGCCCATAGGACAAAACAGATCTACTCAAACATCATAGGATAGCCATACATCATTGGGAAATAATATATAGCGTTGAGCACCATGTTTAAGTAGAGATTACAGTGGGTAAGAGAGAGGTTACACCGCTGCATAGAGGGGGGAAGAATTGGTGATGATGGCGGTGAAGTTGTTGGTGAAGATTGCGGTGATGATGATGGCCCCCGGTGGCACTCCGGTGCCACCGGGAGCAAGGGGGAGAGAGCCCCCCTCCTTCTTCTTCTTCCATGACCTCCTCCCTAGATGGGAGAAGGGTTTCCCCTCTGGTCCATGGCCTCCATGGCATGGGAGGGGCGAGAGCCCCTCCGAGATTGGATCTGTCTCTCTGTCTCTCCCTGTTTCTGCGTTCTCAGATTCTTCCCTTTCACCGTTTCTTATTTTCCCGGAGATCCGTAACTCCGATTGGGCTGAAATTTTAACACGATCTCTATCTGGATATTAGCTCTCTTGCAGCGAAAGAAGGGGATAAACCGCCTTAACGGGTGGCCACGAGGGTCAGGGGCGCGCCTGCCCTCCTGGGGCGCGCTCCCTGCCTCGTGGCCCCCTCAGGCATCGTCTCGCGTGGATTTTTATTCCCAAAAATCACATATATTCCAAAAAAATCTCGGTTAGTTTTTATCCGTTTGGACTCCATTTGATATGGATATTCTGCGAAACAAAAAACATGCAACAAACAGGAACTGGCACTGGGCACTGGATCAATATGTTAGTCCCAAAAATAGTATAAAAAGTTTCCAAAAGTATATGAAAGTTGTAGAATATTGGCATGGAACAATCAAAAATTATAGATACGACGGAGATGTATCAATGCACCGTTTGTGAGATATGATATGCATGAAGCTTAGGGGTTTTTCTGCAAAATAGTTAAAGCCCTAGAAATAGACAAATCGCAGATCTAGAAAAAAACAGAGACGGGTCGAATCTGGCAGGCCCGGAAGTGCACAGGGATCTGGGCGGCTGCTCACCAGCGTGGCCACTGGGCCGGCATGAGCTAGGCCTAGCCCGATCGGTGGAGGAGGCGGCCTGACAGGGTCATGCTGGGCCTGCCTGCTTATGGCCCACTCGGTCGCTGGATCTGGGAAGGTTGGGCAGGCGCTGCGAGCAGGCGCAGCGGGGTCGTCTCGCCGGGAAGCAGAGCGGCAGCGCAAGTGCGGGACTAGCCGGCGATGCGCGAGGAAAGGTCGAGGGCGGACGGGAAAGGGCGCGGGGGTACGGATCCGAGGCGCCATGTCTGGATCTAGCTGGAGTAGGACCAGCGATGACGATCCGGCGATGACAGCTCCCTGGTGGTTGCTGCACCTGCGGGACAGAGGAAGAGGGTGAGGCCGATGGGGCTCCTCCCGATCCAAAGCAAGACGAAGGCATGGTGCGGGCTTGGGGGCGAGCCTAGATGGGCTCCGCGGGCTTGCCCCGGGCCTGGGCGGGCCACGGCGGCGCGGGGAGGCAAGGGCGTGTGGCCTCGCCTGATTGGCCACGGGCGGTGCGGGGTGGCCGCGCAGCCAATGGCTATGCGCCAAGTGGCAAGGTGGAAGTGGAGGTCGCCGGAAATTGAGGAGGGGGGTTGGCTGTGGCTGGAGGCGGTGGATCCGAGGAGAAGGGGTCTAGGGGGTAGGGGAAGACTAGGGTAGCCCATATTTGGAAGGAAGGTGTGTATATATAGGGCAGTGTTAGGGTTTTAGGGGTTAGGAGGGGTTTCCGGACCCTCTGATCAAGAGCGGACGGCACTGGTCGAGAGGGGGTTGGTTGGACCTAGATGGGGTTAGAGGGCTGTGCAGATGGGTTGGACTGAGAGGAAAGAGGATGAATGCAGCCTGGCGACTATTTCCGGAGACCGAAAACGTCCGACGATAGACCGGCTATACTGCCGATATAGTTATCCGTTGGGGCATCAAACGAACTCCGAATGCGATGAAACTTGGCAGGCGGCCTACCTACGCTATAATAAGACCACACGCCAACTTTCAACACATTCCGAGAACATTTTTTGGCCACTTATAAAATAATATTTCGGACATGCCGCGGGCACGTGCAAGTGTGTATGGGCTCAGAACGGACAACGGGGAGAACTGGGAGAACCCGGACGAATGCAAGTTTCGAAAACATGTAGATGCAATGCGGATGATGACATGGCAAGATGCAACACGCAAGCGAATGACATGGCAATGACGACGAATAACTAGAAGACACCTGGCGCATCGGTCTCGGGGCGTTACAACACTCCACCACTACAAGAGGTTCTCGTCCCGAGATCTAGGATTGCACCGGAGGGAAACAGAAGAGGAAGAGGTAAAAAAAAGTTGCTTCTTTGACAAACGAGTGAAACCACGAACCTTGAGAGGTTAAACAAATTGAAAGAAAGAAAAACAACGAAGATGAACGAGGTTGAAGACACTCCGGTTGGAAATGGAAGGCAATAATATGAACTTGGCAAAATGAAAGCACTTGGATGAGACTCCGGTTAGAAGAGGAATGATAGACACAACACTCCGGTTAAAACAAGATAGAGAAGGAATAAGGATGATATAATTTTGGCAGCATTCCGACTATAAATGGAAGGAATTGAAGATGAGCTTGACAAGATGAGAAGATACTTGATGAAATCAACAACACACTGCCTCCAAAACTATTGAAAGAATGGCACAATGGGTAAGAAAGATTCCAGACAGCACTCCGGTTGAGAAGGGAGGCAAAACTTTACAAGATGAGAGAGCACGAATGAAAATATGACACTCCGGTTAAATGGATAAGCAAAAGGAAAGAACATGATCCTCACAATTCGAGATGAAGAGTGAAGAGAGAAACATCACAATGCCTCTGGAAGAAGAAAGAATGGAATGAAATGAACGGAGGGAAACATGATCTTGAGAGAGCACGCTTACAACAAAAGCTAGAACGGAGTTGTTGGATTTTCAACAACAAAAGGATAAGCTTGATGTGGGCTTATGGAAGACATCTCAAAATTATGAGATGAAATTCTGCCACTAACGGAAAACAAGAGATTGAATTTTTATGAACAAGGAGACGAGAAACTTATTTCACCGGGAGGATGAAAGAAGAACTTGGATCATTTATAAGCACCATAAATAGCAACACTCCTTAGGGAAAGCTTTAGGTGAAATATAACCCAAGATAATTCCAATGAAGAGATTGATGGGTTGCAAAGGATCTCATGAACGAATTGAAAATGATGGGTTTAAAACATGTCATTCCCTACAACTTGTGAATCATGAAACATGAAGAAAATTGTCAAGAATGACATAACACCACCTCAAAAGATAAGATAGAAAGGATTGCACTTCGGAATGGAAGATGAAGAATACTTGAACTCCTCAAAACAAGACATGTGTTGAACACCATGTTTATTTTGGAGTATAGCTTAGCGGAACATAACTTCGAGAGAAATCTTGAAGAACAATTGAAGAATGAAATGAATTCTTGACGAACAACCATGTAGAACCTCCATGAAGAACTCCAGTAACAAAATGATGATAAAAAGAGAGAGAAGTTGAAAACACAAGGTGAAACCTTGTAATGATTTATATGGATCTTCGCGATGATATAATTGAGAGATCTTGGAACTCCGAGAAAGAAAGATGAACAACTGAAATCGAGAATTTTGGTGAACCTCTGGAATAAGGAATTAATCACTTGTATGAAATCAAGAATAAGAATTACATTATGCTTATCCTTCACCAATTTAGATTGATGACAAGCAACGATTTGGCATACTACTTATTCTCGTAGAAAGGATTAAGATAGATATAGCTCAAACTTGAGAAGGTCTTCAACGAACCACCGGTAGGATTGAAACAACGAATGAATTCATATGATAACGAAGGAAAAGAAATCTTGAATGAACCACCGTAAGAATTGAAAATGAAAGTAGCAAAGGCACAAATCATTGGGAAGAATTGGAGAACGAATGAATATACTTGAGAGAATTTAGATACAAGTTAAAGAAGAGCTCCCGAGCTGATTAGATCATACTTGAATGATGCACCAGTATGATTTGGAGAACAATAGCTGAGAGCTGAGAATGAATAAACCCGAAATGATGGCCTTCGGAGAATCAGACTGAAAAGACTCCTGAATTGCTCCGGATGGGTGAAAAGAATTCTCACAATCACAAACAATTATGAGAGGATGGCATGAAGCTATAACCATGAGTCTTGAGAGAATGGGTAAGATTTGGAGGAAAAACTTTTCTTCGGTCTTCAAATGTTGAGAATGACGATAAGAAACACCACCATGAGTTGTTGAGGCACTCCGGAATGAAAATTAGAAAGGTTGAACCAACAATAGAAATAATTTGAAAACGATCTTGGAGAAGGCATTTGACTGATGATAATTCATTCTTACGACAAACTTGGAAAAGAATTTGAGAGTAACTCCGGGAAAAAGTAGAAGAGTCAGGTAAGATCCTGGAAAAGACCTGTGGGTTAGGGCCCACTCAAAAGAAACATCGTTGGCATGATTTACTTGGAAGAGAGATTGCACCGGTTGAATTAAATGTCTTGAATGAGGTAACAACCTCGAAAGAGCTTGAACGAATGAAGAGTGGAAACATGAATCTTCGAGATATCTTCAGTACTCCGGAACAATTAAATAGCAAGCGGGGAATGATTATGAGGTGCACCGGCAATAAAAGACATTTGAAACGAGGAAAGAATACGATCAACAAAGCTTGACTTGAATCCACCAGAGGAAAGAGAACAAAGAATGATGAACTTGAAGCTCCGTTAGTATCTTACTGAGAATCACCAGATAAGAAGCTTGATTGAAAAGAATGAAGATACTTCACATGAATAAAAGGATACTTGATTAAGACATCTGATTTCTTGAAGGAAAAAGGGTGGGAGGGCGGCAAAACAAAGGCAACTTGGGACGGATGAAACAAACAACATTGAGAAGACTTGAGTTGATCTTGCGGATGTTGAAAAAGATCGGATCCACTTGAAGAGAGACACACCGGTTCAGAAGAAATTGAGATGGCAAACTCGAAGATCAAGAAGGATTTGTATTCAAATAGGAATATGAGAACACCGCATAGGAAAGGTATGGAATCAACACTTGACTTTGAAGCAACTCGAATACCAAAAACCAAAACAAAACAAAGGATTTGGCGTGAAGAATAAGCCGGAAACAAACATATGATATATACCATATCGTATCATGTGTCTGTTGGAAAGATATCCTACGATATACTTGAATTCCCACTTATAAACTCCCGAAACTTTCTAGTTATGCAATCAGGTGTTGGGGATACAGGGGAAGCATAATATCCCACCCAAACTAACAATACCTACATCCAGCTGTATCCATCCTTCAACACATAACCAAGAAACCTTCGGAAATCGTGTACCTCAACCTTCAAAAAGCATACGTTATACGAGTTATGGCAATACTCCAAAACTCCCGCCCCAGTACTGGGTGGCGTCGAGGTTATCTCACCAACAACTGCATAAAAGAGATTTTCGATGTCGGCGAACTCAGGTATTCCAGAACTGCAACGATAAAATTGTGACGACAATACCTTGGAGCTCAACTCCCCGGGACACTGCCACAACCCCTAAATGTCAGGAGGCACCAAGAACAATGTTCTCATCACAAAACCATCAGAATGATTCCAAGATACCCGCGTGATCCTAATTTTTTGTGTGAAATTTGAGGAGAGAAGAGTCAAAACTTCTACGTCAGGAGGGCTCACCAGAGCGACGAAGGGACTGAGGAGTAAAAAGAATCCTACTCTCCGATATATATATAATCCTAAGACTCAAAAACATTTTGTTCTAGACTCAACAACGTCAGCGATTCGATCAAGCAGGGGGCTCCTAAGTCGGGGATGGCTCTGATTACCAACTTGTGACACCCACAATGCGGCTATATCTCCCACGTGTCGGGGCACGACTTAGAGGCATAGTCGCATGGTAGGCTTGTCGTAAGAGGGGTAATCTTCACACATCCCATGTACTAAATAAGAAAGGGATAAAGAGTTGGCTTACAATCGCCACTTCACACAAATACAAGTTAAACATACATCATCCAGAATACAATCAAGGTCCGACTATGGAACCAGAATAAAAGAAGACAACCCCAAATGCTAGATCCCCGATCGTCCCAACTGGGCTCCACTACTGATCAATCGGAAACGAAACAACACAACGAACAAGATCTTCCTCGATCTCCCACTTGTGCTCGGTTGTGTCACCTGTACTGGCATCAATGGCACCTGCAACTGTTTGGAAGTATCAGTGAGTCATGAGGACTCAGCAATCTCACACCCGCGAGATCAAGACTATTTAAGCTTATGGGTAGGAAAGGGTAGTGAGGTGGAGCTGCAGCAAGCACTAAGCATATATGGTGGCTATCGGTGTCAAAACCGGCGGATCTCGGGTAGGGGGTCCCGAACTGTGCGTCTATGCCGGATAGTAATAGGAGGCAGGGGACACAATGTTTTACCCAGGTTCGGGCCCTCTTGATGGAGGTAAAACCCTACGTCCTGCTTGATTAATATTGATGATATGGGTAGTACAAGAGTAGATCTACCACGAGATCAGAGATGCTAAACCCTAGAAGCTAGCCTTTGGTATGATTGTATGTTATGGTTGTTGTCCTACAGACTAAAACCCTTCGGTTTATATAGACACCGGAGAGGGTTAGGGATACACAAGGTCGGTTACAAAGGAGGAGATATCCATATCCGTATTGCCTAGCTTGCCTTCCACGCCAAGTAGAGTCCCATCCGGGCATGAGACGAAGTCTTCAATCTTCTATCTTCATAGTCTAACAGTCCGGCCAAAGGATATAGTCCGGCTGTCCGGAGACCCCCTAATCCAGGACTCCCTCAGTAGCCCCTGAACCAGGCTTCAATGACGATGAGTCCGGCGCGCAGTATTGTCTTCGATATTGCAAGGCGGGTTCCTTCTCCGAATACATCACAGAAGAATTTGAATACGAGGATAGTGTCCGACCCTGCAAAATAAGTTCCACATACCGCCATACAGAGAATAATATTTTTGCAAATTCAATTTGCTGACTTGTTTTGGCAGCATGACGTTATGTCATGGCCCGTTGATTATTCGAACCGTTTTTCTTCAGCCAGCTCCACACATAACGCGAGGCGGTTTCTTGACACGTCTTGTCAAAGCAGAGATCGTGTTCCCCCAATTATGGGATTCTCATTAATGCGGTCGTGGGTAACCCAACCGTGTCTAGGACTCCTAAATTATAGGCAAGTCCTAAACGGCTACGGAGAGGACGCTTGATATTCACCCTCTTTATAAAGGGACAAGGTTTTCGCTTTTTCCCTCTCGTGCTCAATCGAACCCTTCCCCCGCCTCGAGTTCTAACACCCAAAGCCCAGGTTAGGTGCTCCGGATCTTCAATCATGTCCGGATCCAGCCTTCAAGGCCGATGGATGCCCTCCTCCGTTACGGAAGAGGACATCAAGAAATTGAGGGAGGCCAGATACCTGACCGGCAAGGTTTTGCATCGGCTGCCTGCTCGAGGGCAGGTCGTCCCTTCTCCCGAACCCAACAAGAACGTCGTGTTCGTTTCCCACTTCCTCCAAAGCCTAGGCCTCACTCTGGATCCCTTCGTCAGGGGTTTGATGTTCTATTACGGGCTAGATTTCCACGATCTAGCTCCGGACTCCTTTCTCCACATCTCGACATTTATTGTCATGTGTGAGGCCTTCCTCCGCATTACCCCTCACTTCAGCATGTGGCTCAAGACCTTTGAAGTGAGGCCGAAGATGATCGAGGGGTAACATGCAGCGTGCGGAGGTGCATCAATAGGCAAGATGGCAGGAGCTCCATGGCCGAAAGGTTCCATTCCAGAGGTTTCTGAATTATGGCAACGGGAGTGGTTTTACGTCACGGCTCCCAGAAGTGCCAAGTGGGCGGCTGCCCCCGCTTTCCGCGGCCCCCCACCACAACTGATGTCATGGATTAGCAGAGGTCTGAGCTGGGGTCCAGCCAAGGACGTGCCTATACTACAAAGCCGCATTCGAGATCTCTTCGAGGGAGATTTTAATTTGGTTGTGGTAATACAAGTTATGCTGGTTCGTCAAGTCCAGGCTTGCAAACGCCGGCCCTTCGCTTGTGGGAGTTCAACCCAGAGGGACCGCGTGCCATTCAAAGTTTCCTCGGCCTGATGCACGAGGAGACGTACAAGTCATTCTTCGGACCTCAAGTAGAGTGTCCGGATATTACCGAGGACGTGGGCCTGAGCAGTAATCGCGCCACCGAACAAGTAAGAAATCCTCTGGCTGAACACACTGTCTTTTATTCATCATGAAGTTATTTCTGAGAGTTTGCTCTTTGACCAGGACTGGCTAACAAAGGCGAAGATGATTCGGTGTTTGGCCCCCCTCCCTGAGGGTTTGGAAAATCCGGTATTGGAAAAGATGCTCGAGGTCGCACCTTGCCCGGAGCCCTTGAAGGAAGATACGGGGGGATAATACGGGCGGATGCGGGCCCCCATCGCTACCAGTTCCAACTGAGGGAATGAGCGTCTCCATGAAGGAGGATAACCGGGGGAGGAAAAGGACTGCTTCTGAGGATCCGGAAGCCGAGGCCTCCAAACGGGAGAAGAAGTCTCCCACAGAGGGTCCTGCCTAGGGGGGTGCTTTTGCCGCACAAAGTCCGCGGGGGGATCAGCCCTCCAATGAGTCGTAAGTGATCAAAAATACTTTAATAGTGAAGGTATGCTATCTGTTTTCTGAGAAAATAACCACCGCATATATCTTGCAGTTCGGGCCTTAGCCCCTCCCAGCTCAGCTCGTCTTCGGGGGATATTCTTCCAGAGATGATGGAGAGCGAAACGCCTCCCCCGGACCCCTCCGCTCAAGAAGCGGGCGACCCCAAAGTGTCGTCACGGAGGGCCTCTCCGGATCCGGTGAGGCCAGAAGATAATCCCATAGACCCCCAAAGTCCCCAGCGTCTGGCTCCCATAGAGAGCAAACAAAAGAGTCCGGCACCGTCTGGTATGCGGTCGGACGTTCTGAGGGAGCTGGTGGGGCGAGCGGCCATCTCAGAAGAACACCGTACGCTAATGGGTACGGTGATGGAGAGAATTTCGTCCGCCGAAAGCGGATCACATGAAGCCTTTATGAGTCTACTGACAGGCTTTGAGGTACGTGAGATAATATGTGATAGTACTGCACATGTTAGATGTGCCCTGTGTAGATAGTAGCCCCTGAGACTCTGGTTGTCGTCGAGAACGGCGGCGAATAGAGGATCATAGTCCCAGGCAATAACCAGACTGCCCCGATGTGCAGGTGGTGGAAGCTCCGGTGGCTAGCCGGACTAGTGAGTTTGCCAAATTAAAACGGCAACTAGATGCCGCAGACGCCGACATCGAGCTTGTTAACAAGAGGCTTGACGAGGCACAGGGTAAGTGTTATTATCTGGTGAACGCCACATAGTAAGAGCAGCATGATGCCAGTATCTTTAATATGTTGTGACTGCAGATGGAGCTTCCACCGTGGAAATCTTGCGGGCAGAACTTGTCCGAGCCAAGGAACAAGCGAGGATTAGTAATGCGGCTGCTTTGAAGGCGGCCAAAGAGTTGAAAGCCAAGAAGGCCGCACATTGCGGGAGCCAAGAGAAGATGGCCAAGATGGCCGTAGAATTAAAAGACACTGCCGACCGTTGCCGGGTCCTTGAAAAAGAAAACCGAGCGAAGGCAACGGACCTTGAGAAGGCCACGATGGCGGACAAAGACACCCGTTCTGCTATGAGAGCGGAGAAGGAGGAGCTGCGGGAAGCCGGGGATATTGCGGCTGGGAAGCCCTTCATGTTACGGAGGAAGTTCGGAGATCCACGGTACGCCCCTCTGGATCGGCTATGGAGTTCGGCAGATGCGTATATGGATTTAGCGGCGAGCGCTGCCGATGTGGCCAAGTACTTCCAAGGTCAAACAGATCGTGAAGTGGACAAGCTGTTATGGTCACAATTCAACGTTCCAGAGCGTCCGCTTTCATTGACTGACCAGCTAGTCGAATGAGCCGAACTGAATAGGTTGTCCGGACTCGCCATGAGGTCTGTTGTGGATCAGCTATGGCCGGAAAAGCAAAAGCCGAACAGCTATTTCAGCTTAGTGCAGCAGTTCCTTGGTGTGGTGCCACGCATTAATGCGATGAAGAGGTCGGCGTGCATAGAAGGCTCGCGGATGGCCCTTGCCCGTGTTAAAGCATACTGGGCGGAGATGGACGCTACCACTGTTGCGGCGCAGGGTTCGGCCATAGGCCGAGTGGCTGCCGAGCACTATTTCGAGGAGGTACTTGAGGGTGTTGATAGAGGCCCAGTGCTCGAAGAATATTATGTTTGAGTGATATGTATTCTCATTGTAAGCACAATGCTTTTATGAAATTTTATAAGGCTATGTTTATACTTTTGCCTGAAAGTAGTATGATGCCTCCTGTGCGGCCGTTTATGTATACATGTGTATAACCTGAAAGATTGCAGCCGTCGGCTTCAACCCCCACGCATATAATGCGGAGGTGCTCGTGAAAAATGCATGTTCACACTTAACCCAACGTCTTGGTCCTATTAAGGAGGTGATAGCGTAGCGAACGAGGCAACCAGACTATAATGCTTTAACACTTTCACTTAGCCATAGGAGTTTGACAGTGGGGCTACTAGATAGCCCCTGGTGGCTCCGCACTCTCCTAATCTTGGGGTGCGTACATGCCTGGCTGGAAAAGGCCCTTCGTTAAGGTGGAGGAATTCTAACATTCCTATAAGTCATCGAGTGGTTGACCAGTCTCACGCTATATCATGACAATCAGTTTTTGGCTTTCTCTACTGAGGTGCTCGTCCGGATGAACCAGGGCACAATCGCAGTAGTTCTCGTGGTGCTACCTTAGCCGATAAAGCGGAACGTAAGGCACCAAAACACAGGAGCCGGGCAAACCCAACATTTGACCAAAGACAATGATTCGGAGCTGATGCATATAAGGCCAAACTCGCGACGCCGAACACTCCCTAAGGTATTCGGTCTTTATGGTATAAACTAGGCCTAAATAGTGCCCTTTGTAAGAAGCCCCTTGTGTCCAGGTACGTGCATTGTTCTGACGTGGCCACATGCCAAGACGTCAGCATCCTTCTCAATTGTGCTGAGAATTCGGTGGATGTGTATCAACAAGAGACAGTAAAAAAGGTTTACGCAGGGTCTTAATCTAAAAAGAATCCTTGGAATGGGTCCCTGCTGCACGTCTGCGCCTGTGTCTCTGTTGTGTCGTATCCTGGACGGGTGTAGCACGATGGTCATCTGCAAAAGAGAGGATTTTAGGTGAAAAAGTTGTCATGCAGAGAGATAGTTTTTTTAAAGAAACCATGTATAATTCAAGATAAGTAAAAATTGCCACTTGTCTGCGCGCGTTGAGACCCTTGTAATTGTAATAGGGGTGTGACCATCGATCCAGTATGAATTACATATAACTGCTCCGGGCTTGTCTAACCGTGTCCGAGGTCTTGACGACCTGTTAAATGCTTTAGTTGGTGAGGCCGTTTTTAGTGTGCGGCTGCCAAGGCAGCCACACTCTCTTCGGCGCGCAAAGATCGCTCAATACTTCCATTCACTGTAATAATGCCACGTGGACCGGGCATCTTGAGCGTGAGGGAAGCGTAATGCGGTATTGCATTAAAGCGAGTGAAAGCTTCACGTCCAAGTAGTGCTTGACAGCCACTTTGGAACAGAGCGATGTGGAAGGTTAAATGTTCGCTACGGAAGTTATCGGGGAAGCCGAATATAACCTTTAGTAGCAGGGAGTCCGTACAATGAGCCCCTGGGCCTGGTGTTACTCCTTTAAAGGTAGTATTGCTGTGGCAAATTTTCGTTGTGTCTATCCCCATTTCGCGGATTGTATCCTGGTATATCAGGTTTATACTGCTGCCACCGTCCATCAGTACTCGTGTGAAGTGGTATCCGTCAATTATTGGGTCTAATAGCAGGGCAGCCCATCCTGCACGCCGGATACTTGCTAAGTAATCACGATGGTCGAAAGTGATCGGTTGAGATGACCAGTGGCAGGACTCCGCGGTGATAGGCCCTTGGGCATAATTTTCTGGGAGTGCCATTTTGTTTCTCCCCTTGATCACGTGTAACACGTTTACTGTTTTGACTTCTGGTGGAAATTTCCTTTGTTCCCCAGTGTCTTGCTTGAGAGGCTCATCCTCGTCTTCACTTGGTGTATCCTCCCCCTTGTGTACCGCGTTGAGCTTGCCGGACTGCTTGAAGACCCAACATTCTCTGTGGGTATGATTAGCGGGTTTACCAGGGGTGCTATGGATCTGACATATTTGGTCCAGAATTTTGTTTAGGCTAGACAGTTCGTCTCTGGCGCCTTTAGAGGGCGGCTTTTGCTGACCTGGCCGAGAGCTTTTGAATCCGGCGTTTACTACTGTGCTCTTCATGGTGTCTTCTTTATTCCGGCGTTTGTTATTGTTGTTGCGCCATGATTTCCCATTTCCATCTCTAACTTCGGATGTACTGGGGTCGCTGGTGCCGCATCTGGCTAGCCAGCTATCCTCACCTGCGCAAAAGCGGGTCATGAGGCTTGTTAATGCTGCCATTGTTCTCGGCTTTTCTTGGCCGAGGTGTCTGGCAAGCCATTCGTCACGGACGCTATGCTTAAAAGCTGCCAAGGCTTCGGCGTCCGGACAGTCGACACTTTGGTTCTTTTTAGTAAGAAACCTGTTCCAAAGCTTTCGGGCTGACTCTCCGGGCTGTTGAGTTATATGACTCAAATCATCCGTGTCCGGAGGTCGGACATAAGTCCCTTGAAAATTTGCCCGAAAGGCGTCTTCGAGCTCTTCCCAGCTTCCAATGGAACTTTCGGGGAGGCTCTTAAGCCAGTGCCGAGCTGGCCCTTTGAGTTTGAGGGGTAAATACTTAATGGTGTGGAGATCATCCCCCCAAGCCATATGGATATGGAGGATATAGTCCTCAATCCAGACCCCAGGATCTATTGTTCCGTCGTATGCCTCTATGTTTACGGGTTTGAATCCCTCTGGAAATTCATGGTCCAGCACCTCGTCGGTGAAACATAGGGGGTGTGCGGCACCCCTATATCTGGGTGTACCGCGTTGTTCGGATGTTTGTTGTGTTGCATTGTATGCTGGAGCACGCTTGCGTGGCCCATAGATGGATCTGATTTCGCCGCCCTTTTGACGCGAGCCCTCGCGTAGACCGCGTATTGGCTTATTTGTGGCGTTGTTTGCCGCTTTATGTTGGCCGTGAAGTCGTCTATACGGCCAGATGGCTGTTTTAATTTTTGGTTGTGGGGGGTCTAAGGCCTCCTCATCGAATTCAGGTAGCAACTTCCGCTTTGGGTAGCTCTTGGTGGGGCGATTGCCGCCGTACTTTGCTGCTGTGTTGAGTACTTTACTCCATCTAATTTGGAGTGTGTCTTGCGCAGCCTTGAGCCTTTGCTTCTGCTTTTTTAGACTCCTTGTGGTGGCAACGAGCCTTTGATGGGCATTCTATTGCTCCGGGTGTCTGTCCGGCGTTATGTCGTCTGGACTATCATCTTTGACAGAATTGGCTTGTTCGGTTTGATTCTCTGTATTGCCGTGGTCCGGCAGTGGTTCGCCCTACTCCAACGCTGGGTCTGTATGATTGTTATGTCTGCCAAGGCAGGATTGGGGGTGGCGCTTATGCCGCCGCTTTGACTGCTTCTCGAGGGAACAATCCTTCGTTGCGTCCTTCCGTTCCTCGTCGTCGTCTTCTTTTGGTGTGTCCACCATGTATACATCATATGATGAGGTGGAACTCCAGCGCCCTGTGGGCGGTGGTTCCTCTTCGCCTCCCGCATCGTTGTCCATACCGTCGATGTCTTCGGAGTCAAAGTTGAGCATGTTGGTTGAGTCATCGACAGTGGCTATTAAGTGGGTGGTGGGTGGGCGTCGAATTTCTTCGTCGTCCGCATCCCAATCCTCTCGGACATAGTTCGGCCAGGATTCTCCTGACAAGGAGAGGGACCTTAATGAGTTTAGTATGTTGCCAAAGGGCGAGTGCTGAAAGATGTCCATGGCGGTGAATTCCATGATCGGCGCCCAATCGGATTTGATTGGCAGGGGCGCGGGCGGTTCAGAGTCCGAAAAAGAGTCCGACACCTTGGAGTCACGGGCTTCGTGGAGGATTAGGCTGGTGTTCGGCTCGATCGCCGTTGAGACTGCGGCCCCTGAGGCGGTGTCTAGCCACCCGTCCTCGATTGGCGCAGTTGGCTCCGAGCTAAGGGTCAGAGTTGATGCCGGCGCGGCCTCTGGGGTACTGTTCGGCGGCAGAGCTAGGTCATACCCATCATGACAGTGCGGTGCGTCCGGCTGTGGCTCGAATCCATCGAAGATCAAGTCTCCGCGGATGTCGGCCGTGTAGTTCAAACTTCCAAATCTGACCTGATGGCCAGGGGCATAGCTTTCAATCTGCTCCAGATGGCCAAGCGAATTAGCCCGCAGTGCAAAGCCGCCGAATACGAAGACCTGTCCGGGGGAAAAAGTCTCACCCTGGACCGCATCGCTATCGATGATAGTAGGAGCCATCAAGCCTAACGGCGACGACACAGAGGAACTCTCAATGAAAGCACCAATGTCGGTGTCAAAACCGGCGAATCTCGGGTAGGGGGTCCCAAACTGTGCGTCTAGGCCGGATAGTAACAGGAGGCAGGGGACACAATGTTTTACCCAGGTTCAGGCCCTCTTGATGGAGGTAAAACCCTATGTCCTGCTTGATTAATATTGATGATATGGGTAGTACAAGAGTAGATCTACCATGAGATCAGAGAGGCTAAACCCTAGAAGCTAGCCTATGGTATGATTGTATGTTATGGTTGTTGTCCTACGGACTAAAACCCTTCGGTTTATATAGACACCGGAGAGGGTTAGGGTTACACAAGGTCGGTTACAAAGGAGGAGATATCCATATCCTTATTGCCTAGCTTGCCTTCCACGCCAAGTAGAGTCCCATCCGGACACGAGACGAAGTCTTCAATCTTGTATCTTCATAGTCTAACAGTCCGGCCAAAGGATATAGGCCGGCTGTCCGGAGAACCCCTAATCCAGGACTCCCTCAGTGGCTAACATACGCAAATAAGAGCGAGAAGAGAAGCAACGCAACTATCGTGAAATAGAAGTGATCAAGAAGTGATCCTGAAACTACTTACATTCAAGCATAACACAAGAACCGTGTTCACTTCCCGGACTCCGCCGGAAAGAGACCATCACGGCTACACACGCGGTTGATTCATTTTAATTAAGTTAAGTATCAAGTTCTCTACAACCGAACATTAACAAATTCCCATCTGCCCATAACCGCGGGCACGACTTTCGAAAGTTCAAACCCTGCAGGGGTGTCCCAACTTAGCCCATCACAAGCTCTCACGGTCAACGAAGGATATTCCTTCTCCCGAGAATATCCGATCAGTCTCGGAATCCTGATTACAAGATATTTCGACAATGGTAAAACAAGACCAGTAAGACTGCCCGATGCGCTGACATCCCGACAGGAGCTGCACATATCTCGTTCTCAGGGCAACACCGGATGAGCACTCCGTACAACTAAAACCGGCCCTCAAGTTTCCCTGAGGTGGCGCTGCAAAGGACTCTAGTTCGGGCCAACACTTAGAGAAGCACTAGCCTGGGGGGGTTAAAATAAAGATGACCCTCGAGAGCGCGACTCCCAAGGGAAAACTATAGGTGGTGGTGAGGCAAATGGTAAAACCAAGGTTGGGCCTTGCTGGAGGAGTTTTATTCAAAGAGAACTGTCAAGGGGTCCCCATAACACCCAACCATGTAAGGAACGCAAAATCAAGGAACATAACACCAGCATGACGGAAACTAGAGCGGCAAGAGTGGAACAAAACACCAGGCATAAGGCCGAGCCTTCCACCCTTACCAAGTATGTAGATGCATTAATTAAATAAGAGATATTTTAATAGCCCAACATATCCATGTTCCAACATGGAACAAACTTCAGCTTCACCTGCAACTAACAACGCTATAAGAGGGGCTGAGCAAAAGCGGTAACTTAGCCAAACAACAGTTTGCTAGGAAAGGTGGGTTAGAGGCTTGACAGGGCAATGTGGGAGGCATGTTAAAGCAAGTGGTAGGTAGCGCGGCATAGCAATAGAGCGAGCAACTAGCAAGCAAAGATAGAAGTGATTTCGAGGGTATGGTCATCTTGCCTGAGATCCCACAAGGAAGAAGAACGAGTCCATGAAGAAGACAAGCGGACGTAGTCGAACGAATCCTCACAACTCCGGAACGAAACCGAAGTTAACGGGAGAAGCTACCCGGAAAGAAGCAAGCAACATAGTAAACAACCATCACATAAACATGGCATGATGCACAACCAAGTATGATGCATGTCCGGTTTAATTATGCATGGCATGGCAAAGTGCACAAACAACACTACAAGTTAAGTGGAGCTCAGTATGCAACGAGTTGCATATTGACGAAACACCACAACATTATTTAGTTCTCTCTCATTTAAGTACTCAACAACATTAAATGTTGGTTAGCATAGCAAGGGGTGAAGCAAATGAAAACTACCTATCTAGGCAAGTTTAAATGAGGCCGGAAATAACAAACAACAATTCCGAAAAATCCTCATATGCTTATATTAGGTTTGGTACTAATCTTCCCTAAGCATAATTTTAGAGTCGTTAAACATGCAAGATGAGTACACCATGTTAAACTATGCATTTTTCTACCCCATTTACATATAAATTTTATTAAGTTTGGAGCTATGATTATTTAGTTATGGAATAAATCATTTTAGCATGGCATTATGTGAAACAAACACAAACAACATTTTTAACATGCATGAAAGTGGCAAATTATTAATCTACACCAAATTTTAAGCATTTTACATATAAAGTTTGTTTTAATATGATGCACTGTTTGTCAGATATGATATGCATGAAGCTTATGGGTTTTTCTGCAAAATAGTTAAAGCCCTGGAAATAGACAAATCACAGATCTAGAAAAAAACAAAGACGAGCCGAATCTGGCAGGCCTGGAAGTGCACAGGGATCTGGGAGGCTGCTCAGCAGCGTGGCCACTAGGCCGGCGCGAGATGGGCCTGGCCCGGTCGGTGGAGGAGGCGGCCTGACAGGGGCACGCTGGGCCAGCCTGCTTCTGGCCCACTCAGTCGCTGGATCTCGGGAGGTTGGGCAGGCGCTGTGAGCGGGCGCAGCGGGCGTCGTCTCGCCGGGAAGCAGAGCGGCAGCGCAAGAGCGGGACTGGCCGGCGACGCGCGAGGAAAGGTTGAGGGCGGACGGGAACGGGCGCGGGGGTTCGGATCTAAGGCGCCATGTCTGGATCTAGCCGGAGCAGGACCAGCGATGATGATCCGGCGATGACGGCTCCCTGGCGGTTGCTGCACCTGCGGGAGAGAGGAAGAGGGTGAGGCCGACGGGGAGAAATGAAGGAGAGGGGCGGCACGGGACCTGGTGGCCGGCGGGGCTCGCCAGCGGCGAGGAGATGGTCGGCGGGGTAGGCTCGGCGAGGGAAGGCGCTCAGGGCGGAGGCAGCTGCCGGATTGGGCTCCTCCCGATCTGAAGCAAGACGGAGGCGCGGTGCGGGCTTGGGGCGGGCCTAGATGGGCTCCGCGGGCTTGCCCCAGGCCTGGGCGGGCCACGGCGGCGCGGGGAGGCAGGGGGCGCGTGGCCTCGCCCGATTGGCCACGGGCGGTGCGGGGTGGCCGTGCAGCCAATGGCTACGCGCCAAGTGGCACGGTGGAAGTGGAGGTCACCGGAAATTGAGGAGGAGGGGGTTGGTTGTGGTTGGAGGCGGCAGATCCGAGGAGAAGGGGTCTAGGGGGTAGGGGAAGACTAGGGTAGCCCATATTTGGAAGGAAGGGGTGTATATATAGGGCAGGGTTAGGGTTTGAGGGGTTAGGAGGGGTTTCTGGACCCTTCGATCAAGAACGGACGGCACCGGTCAAGAGGGGGGTTGGTTGGACATAGGTGGGGTTAGAGGGCTATGCAGATGGGTTGGACTGAGAGGAAAGAGGATGAATGCAGCCCGGCGACCATTTCCGGAGACCGAAAACATCCGACGATAGACCGGCTATACTGCCGCTATAGTTATCCGTTGGGGCATCAAACGAACTCGGAATGCGATGAAACTTGGCAGGCGGCCTACCTATGCTATAATAAGACCGCACTCCAACTTTCAACCCATTCCAAGAACATTTTTTGTCCACTTATAAAATAATATTTCGGACATGCCGCGGGTGCGTGCAAGTGTGTATGGGCTCAGAACGGACAACGGGGAGAACTGGGAGAACCCGGACGAATGCAAGTTTCAAAAACATGCAGATGCAATGCAGATGATGACATGGAAAGATGCAACACGCAAGTGAATGACATGGCAATGACGGCGAATAACTGGAAGACACCTGGCGCATCGGTCTCGGGGCGTTATATGGTGGGGCGGTCTGCTGTTTGGCCTGAGTTTCCGCTTTATCCCGACCGTGAGGTGGCCGTTCCGCCGCCCTATCCCGACCATGTGGTGTTCGATCCGCAATACACGAGGGAGATATGTGCTCCGGTGCCTCCTCATCGAATTGAGGTAGCAGTCTGCGTTTTGGGTAGCTCTTGGCTGGGCGGTTGAGGCCGTATTCCTCGGCTGTTAGGACATCAGGACATCTGTCGACGAGAAGGTCTTGTTTAGCTTGAAGCTGTTGTTGTTTCTTTTTCAGGCTCCTTGCAGTGGCTATGAGCTGAAGCTTAAAGCACTCCTGCTCGAGAGGATCCTCAGGCACGATGAAGTCTTCGTTGCCAAGGCTTGTCTCCTCCTTGGCGGGTGGACGGTAACTATCATCCTCCGAGTCATCTTTTATGGCCTGTTCGTCAGGGTTGTCTTGCCTGCTGTCGTGTTCCTATTTGGATGTTTCCCCGACAGAGTCTTCATTGTTTTCGGCATCGCCTGAAGTACTATTTTCTCTGGTGCCAGTGTTGCCGTCCTTTGAGCGGCGGGGCTTGGGGTGGCGCTTGGGCCGCCGACGCTTGGACTGTGTCTCGGCGGTTTTATTCGCATCTGGCTCTTCTTTGTCATCGCCAGATCCTTTAGGTGTATCAACCATGTACACATGTACGAAGAGGTAGCCGTCCAATGTCCAGTGAATGGAGGGTCTTGGCCTTGCTCCTTGTCGGCATCGTTGTCCATACCGTCGATGTCTTCGGAGCCATAGTCAAGCACATCGGTTAAGTCATCGACGGTGGCTATGAAGTGGGTGGCGGGTGGGAAGCAAGATTCCTCGTCATCCGTCTCTAGCTCGAACCAGACATAGTTCGGCTATGAGTCCTTCTCCAAGAACAAATTCTTTAAAGATTTTAGCACGTCACCCAAAGGCGAGTGCTGGAAAACGTCAGCGGCGCTGAAATCGAAGATCGATAACCGATCTAGCTCGGTGTCCGCGGACGTACGCAATCCGGAACTTATAACCAGAGACGAGTCCGAAGTTCCATTAAAGAGAATATTGCAGGGCGTCGAGTCCATGTGCGGCTCCAACACCGCGGACTCTGCGTCCTCGGATGGCTCGATCTGCTTCGGCTCTAAGGTCGTTGCAGCCGCAGGGACCATCTCCTGGGTGTGATCCTATGACAGATTTAAGTCACGTTCATCGGGATGAGGGGAAGCAATCATTGTGGGTTCAAATCCCTCAAAGATCAAGTCTTTATGGATATCCACGACGTAGTTCAAGCTTCCGAATCTGACCTGATGGCCAGGGGCGTAGCTGTCGATCTGCTCCAGATGGCCAAGCGAGTTGGCCCGCAGTGCGAAGCCGCCGAATACGAAGGTCTGTCCGGGGAGGAAGGTTCCTCTTTGGACAGCGTCATTATTGACGATTGAAGGGGCCATCGAACCTTTTGTCTACGGCACAGTGGAACTCTCAATGAAAGCACCAATGTCGGTGTCAAAACAGCCGGATCTCGGGTATGGGGTCCCGGACTGTGCGTCTAGGATCAATGGTAACACGAGACGGGGGACACAATGTTTACCCAGGTTCGGGCCCTCTCTATGGAGGTAATACCCTACTTCCTGCTTGATTGATCTTGATGAATATGAGTATTACAAGAGTTGATCTACCACGAGATCGTAATGGCTAAACCCTAGAAGTCTAGCCTATGTGGGTATGGTAATGAGTATATGTGTATGTCCTTTCTGGACTATCCCCTTCGGTTTATATAGACACCGAGGGGATCTAGGGTTTACATGGAGTCGGTTACATAAGAAGGAATCTTCGGTCGCCAAGCTTTCCGTCCACGCCAAGTAGAGTCCAATCCGGACACGGTACAGTCTTCGGCCTTCATGTCTTCACAGCCCACCAGTCCGGCCCATGGATAACCGACCGGACGCCCGAGGACCCCTTAGTCCAGGTCTCCCTAAGTAACCCAACCTCAAGTCGATTTTAGAGAATATTGATGAACCAGCGAGTTGATCATACAGATCATTGATCCGAGGAAGGGGATATTTGTTCTGAATTGTAGCTTGGTTGATAGGATGGTAGTCTTGGACCAAACGGTTCGTTCCGTCCTTCTTATTGACGAAGAGAGAAGGTGCTCCCCAAGAAGAGGAACTTGGATGAATGAAACCCTTGCGAAGAGATTTGTCGATTTCCTCCTTAAGTCAAGGAGCTCATGAGGCGGCATCTTGTAGGGTCGTTTGGCGATAGGAACGGTGCCTGGTTTCAAGTCGATGACGAACTCGACAGCCCGAGCAGGGGGTATTCCTGGAAGTTCTTCTGGAAAGACGTCTAGGAAGTCGTGAACAACTGGAATATTTTCAATTCCCTCAAGAGGTGTTGCGTTCAACGCATTCAAGACATAAAGTCGTGCTTCAGCATTTTGAACAATTTGAGCATGGTAGCTTACTATCTCATCGGAAGGATGTAGGAGGTGAATGACTTTGGTGGCGCAAACGATAGAAGTGGTATGTGCTTTCAACCATTCCATTCCCAGAATGAGGTTAATGTTGGAAGACTCTAGGATAATGGGAGAAACATAAAATTCCAACCCATTGATTTCAACAGGGACGTCACGACCAATCATGGTAGTTCGACACTGACCCGCAGGGGTGCGTAACACAATCGGAGTGTTCATGAACTCGCATCGAATGTCGTGTGCATATGAAAAAAATTCTGACATGAATGAATGCGATGCTCCTGAATCGAATAAAACAAAATCCGGTATTGAATTAACGAGAAGAGTACCCATCATAGTAGCAGGTTGGTCTTGAGCTTCATTCAGATCAACATGATTAGCCTCGCCACGACCATAAGGTCAAGCATTGTTGTTGCAGGGCTGATTGTTTCCACAGGCATTAGAAGGCAGAGCAACCTAATTCTGATTTTGAGGGCAGTTCCTGGAATGGTGACCTGGAAGGCCACACTTGAAGCATAGACCATCATTGGGATTGGGAGCAGGAGCTTGGGGTGGTACAACTCGAACAGGCTGCCTCTGTGGTGGGGGAGGCAGACGAGGTGCAGCATAGGACTGTCTTGGTGCAGGTGTAGTTGGAAGATACATGCTGTGGGGGATCCATATCCGACGCTTCTGCGCTGACGGGCCCGAAGATGAGCCAGCGTCACGGCTGCGCCTGAGGGATCCCTGGTGTTCCTAAAGACCAGTCTCAACCTGAATAGCCTTGTTCACCAAGGTGGCAAAGTCAGCAAAGTCATGAACGAGCAGTGCTAGCTTGATATCTGGGTGAAGTCCATCACGGAACTTTTCTTGCCTACGAGCATCAGTTGCAACATCTTCTTCAGCATAACGAGACAAGTCCAGAAATCCCCGCTGATAAGCATCTACAGCTTTGTTGCCTTGGGTGAGGTTGCGGAACTCGCGCTTCTTCTTGTCCATGATTCCCTGAGGAATGAAGAGGGCATGGGAAGTGGCTTGGAAATTTGGCCAAGTGATGACCGTTCCAGCAGGTAGGGTACGCCTGTGGTTGTCCCACCATTGAGCAGCAGGACCCTTGAGGAAGAAGGATGCAAAGGTGACATAGCTTGCCGGGGCTACATCAGCAGATTCCATTTCATATGTGGTGTCGCGGAGCCAGTCATCAACATCAAGGGGTTGAGTTGAGCTGCGGTAAATAGTTGGGTTGAGGCGCAAGAAGTCCTGCAGAGTTACTGGGGTTGGCTGCTGATTCATATTCGGACGAGGAAATTGAGCCATCATTCCTTCCATGAACTGGTGGTTCAGCTCAAACTGTTGCATCATTCCGGCCATAAATTCAGGCAGCGGTGGAGCATTGGCACCACGACCAGCAGGTCTAACCATCCTGCTAACATGTAACAGGGGTAGTTCGGCATCGAGCATTTGTAAAGACAAAGGATCATACATGATGAAACATGCATAATGAAAGAGGTACGATGGATACCACCTAGTAGTTAACACGAAGTGTGTGTACTATTCAAAATACTATTCTAAAGTATAACTATGGCTTGTCCAACTTTGGGGTGAATGTGGTCACGGGATCCTAATGTTAGAGTTAGTAAATTTGTTTAACCCGAATGGAAGAGAGATCAGAATCCCAGAGTAAAGATCGAGGAGTAAAAGATCCTAATACCACCCAATGGCGACGTGGGCCCGTAAGACAAACAACCATGTTAGTAAAAGTTTTTCAGTGACTAGACTCAACTTCGACCAAGGAGTTGGAAAGGGGGATCCTACAGGCAGTCGGCTCTGATACCAACTTGTGATGCCCCCAATTCAATCGTACACTAATCATACATGCAAATGTGTACGATCAAGATCAGGGACTCGTGGGGAGATATCACAACACAACTCTAGACACAAATTAAAATAATACAAGCTTTATATTACAAGCCATGGGCCTCAAGGGCTCGAATACATAAGCTCGAAAACACAAGAGTCAGCGGAAGCAACAATATCTGAGTACAGACATAAGTTAGACAAGTCTGCCATAAGAAGGCTAGCACAAAAGCAACAACGATCGAAAAGGCAAGGCCTCCTGCCAGGGAGCCTCCTAACTACTCCTGGTCATTAGCGGCTGTCACGTAGTAGTAGGCACCCTCAGGGTAGTAGTAGTCATCAGTGGCTTCGTCTGGCTCCTGGGATCCGTCATCTAGTCGCAACAATTGGGTATGGGGGAAAAAGAGGTAGCAAAGCAACCGTGAGTACTCATCGAAAGTACTCGCAAGACTTACATTAGATCTAAACTAAGTATGCATCTATATGAAAGGAATGGGTTGTATCTGTGGACTAAACTGCAGAATGCCAGAAGAGAAGGGGAAAGCCTAGCCTATCGAAGACTAGCATCTTCAAGCATCTTGCAGCATTTAGAAGAGTACATATCAACATAATGTAAAGTAGTAGTAGTGTTATCAACCTCGCCCGGAGATCCTTCCTCGACCCCCTGTGAGAAAGCAATCCCAGAGCCATACTATCCATTTCTCATCACAAGTATCCAGTTCTAGTTGTATCGATCGGGATACAACTTCGAGCGTCTGTTACCGTAGGACATGCTATCGATAGATGGTTTCTTTCCTGCAGGGGTGCACCAACTTACCCACCACGCTCGATTAACCCCGCCCGGACACACCTTACTGGGTCATGCCCGGCCTCGGCCAAATGATACGCCTCAACCCGACCTAGGCTTAATAGAGAGGTCAACACGCCGGACTAAACCTATGCCCACAGGGGTCTTGGCACATTGCCTCGGGAACTCCTGCACGTTGCGTGGGCGGCCGGTGAGCAGACCTAGCTACTTCCATAAAAAGGTAGGTGCTTACACAGTCCAACCCGGCGCGCGCTGCTCAGTCGCATGACGTCTATTAAGCTTCGGATCATGCATACGACACAGAACGCCCATACTATGCCCACATGATGGTTAGTGCTATCAGGCCAGAGGCCCCTTGGATCAACTATCCAAATCGTTAGTGTGTTGGTAGTGCGGTCATGATACGTCTCCAACGTATCTATAATTTTTTATTGTTCCATGCTATTATATTATCTGTTTTGGATGTTTAATGGGCTTTATTATACACTTTTATATTATTTTTGGGACTAACCTACTAACCCAAGGCCCAGTGCAAATTGTTGTTTTTTGCCTATTTCAGTGTTTCACAGAAAAGGAATATCAAACGGAATCCAAACGGAATGAAACCTTTGGGAGAGTTATTTTTGGAACAAACGTGATCCAGGGGACTTGGATTAGACGTCAAGAAAAAAGGAGCGAGGAGGCCACATGGCAGGGAGGTGCCCTGCCCCCCTAGCCCCCCCCCCTCGTGGGCCCCTCGCAGCTCCACTGACCTACTTCTTCCTCCTATATATATATATATATATATCCATATACGCCAAAAATATCGAGGAGCACCATGAAACCCTATTTCCACCGCCACAACCTTTTGTACCCAAGAGATCCCATCTTGGGGCCTTTTCCGGAGCTCCGCCGGAGGGGGGATCGATCACGGAGGGCTTCTACATCAACACCATAGCCTCTCCGATGATGTGTGAGTAGTTTACCACAGACCTTCGGGTCCATAGTTATTAGCTGGATGGCTTCTTCTCTCTCTTTGGATCTCAACACAAAGTTCTCCTCATTCTTCTTGGAGATCTATTCGATGTAATTCTTTTTGCGGTGTGTTTGTCGAGATCCAATGAATTGTGGGTTTATGATCAAGATTATCTATGAACAATATTTGATTCTTCTCTGCAATCTTTGATGTATGATTTGTTATCTTTGCAAGTCTCTTCGAATTATCAGTTTGGTTTGGCCTACTAGATTGATCTTTCTTGCAATGGGAGAAGTGCTTAGCTTTGGGTTCAATCTTGTGGTGTCCTTTCCTAGTGACAGCAGGGGCAGCAAGGCACATATTATATTGTTGCCATCGAGGATAAAAATATGGGGTTTATAATGCGTTACTCTGTTCTTATGAACTTAATACTCTAGATGCATGCTGGATAACGGTCGATGTGTGGAGTAATAGTAGTAGATGCAGAATCGTTTCGGTCTACTTTTCACGGACGTGATGCCTATATACATGATCATGCCTAGATATTCTCATAATTATGCACTTTTCTATCAATTGCTCGACAGTAATTTGTTTACCCACCGTAATACTTATGCTATCTTGAGAGAAGCCACTAATGAAACCTATGGCCCCTGGGTATATCTTCCATCATATAAGTTTCCCATCTATTTTATTTTGCAATCTTTATTTTCCTATCTATATAATAAAAATACGAAAAATATTTATCTTATTATCTCTATCAGATCTCACTCTCGTAAGTGACCGTGAAGGGATTGACAACCCCTTTATCACGTTGGTTGCGAGGTTCTTATTTGTTTGTGTAGGTGCGAGGTGACTTGCATGTAGTCTCCTACTGGATTGATACCTTGGTTCTCAAAAACTGAGGGAAATACTTACGCTACTTTGCTGCATCACCCTTTCCTCTTTAAGGGAAAACCAACGCAGTGCTCAAGAGGTAGCAAGAAGGATTTCTGGCGCCGTAGCCGGGGAGATCTACGCACAAGTCAAGACATACCAAGTACCTATCACAAACTCTTATCCCTCGCATTACATTATTTGCCATTTGCCTCTCGTTTTCCTCTCCCCCACTTCACTCTTGTCGTTTTATTCGCCCTCTTTTTCCATTCGCCTCGTTTTCGCTCACTTCTTGTGTGCTTGTGTATTGGATTGTTTGTCACGATGGCTCAAGATAATACTAAATTGTGTGATTTTTCCAATACCAACAATAATGATTTTATTAGTAGTCCGATTGCTCCCCTTACCGATGCTAAATCTTGTGAAATTAATACTTTTTTGTTGAATCTTGTCATGAAAGATCCGTTTTCTGGCCTTCCTAGTGAAGATGCCACGACCCATCTAAACAGCTTTGTTGATTTGTGTGACATGCAAAAGAAAAAGGATGTGGATAATGATATTGTTAAATTGAAGCTATTCCCGTTTTCGCTTAGAGATCGTGCTAAAACTTGGTTTTCTTCTTTGCCTAAAAATAGTATTGATTCTTGGAATAAGTGCAGAGATGCTTTTATCTCTAAGTATTTTCCTCCCGCTAAGATCATCTCTCATAGAAACGATATTATGAACTTTAAGCAACTAGATCATGAGCATGTTGCACAATCTTGGGAGAGGATGAAATTGATTATTCTCAATTGCCCTACTCATGGTTTGAATTTATGGATGATCATACAAATTTTTTATGCTGGATTGAATTCTGCTTCTAGAAATCTTTTAGATTTGGCCGCAGGAGGCACTTTTATGGAAATCACTTTAGGATAAGCTAAAAAACTCCTAGATAATATTATGGTTAATTATTCTCAATGGCATACCGAAAGATCTACTTGTAAAAAGGTTCATGCTATAGAAGAAATTATTGCTTTGAGTGCAAAGATGGATGTACTTATGATTTTTTTTGCTAATAAGAGTGTTTCTTCTGATCCTAATGATATGCCTTTGTCTACTTTGATTGAGAATAATAATGAAGCTATGGATGTGAATTTTGTTGGTAGGAACAATTTTGGTAACATCGCGTATAGAGGAAACTTTAATCCTAGGTCGTATCCTAGTAATTCCTGTAATAATTATGGTAATTCCTACAACAATTCTTATGGAAATTATAATAAGATGCCATATGATTTTGAATCTAGTATTAAAGAATTTATTAGTTCACATAAGAGTTTCAATGCTTTGATTGAAGAAAAATTGTCTAAGATTGATGAGTTGGCTAGGAACGTGGATAGAATTTATCTTGATGTTGATTCTTTGAAACTTAGATCTATTCCACCTAAGCATGATGTCAATGAGTCTCTCAAAGCCATGAGAATTTCCATTGATGAGTGCAAAGAAAGAATCGCTAGGATGCGTGCAAAAAAGGATTGCTTTATAAAAGCGTGTTCTTCTAGTTTTGATGATAATAAGGATGAAGATCTGAAAGTGATTGATGTGTCTCCTATTAAATATTTGTTTTGCAATATGAATCTTTATAATTATGGGACTGGAGATGAGTCAACTTTAGTTAAAAGGCGTCCCAATGATTCGGAGTTTTTAGATCTTGATGCAAAAATTAATAAAAGTGGGATTGAAGAGGTCAAAACTTTACAAAGCAATGAACCCGCTATTTTGGATTTCAGGGGATTTAATTATGATAATTGCTCTTTGATAGATTGTATTTCCTTTTTACAATCTGTGCTAAATTCTCAGCATGCTTATAGTCAAAATAAAGCTTTTACCAAGCATAGCGTTGATGCTTTAATGCAATCTTATGAAGAAAAGCTTGAATTAGAAGTTTCTATCCCTAGAAAAATTCATGATGAGTGTGAACCTACTATTAAAATTAAAATTAAAGATCATGAATGCTATGCTTTATGTGATTTGGGTGCTAGTGTTTCCACGATTCCAAAAACTTTGTGTGTTGTGTTAGGTTTCCGTGAATTTGATTATTGTTCTTTAAATTTGCACCTCGCGGATTCCACTATTAAGAAACCTATGGGAAGAATTAATGATGTTATAATTGTTGCAAATAGGAATTATGTACCCGTAGATTTCATTGTTCTTGATATTGATTGCAATCCTACATGTCCCATTATTCTTGGTAGACCTTTCCTTAGACTGATTGGTGCAATTATTGATATGAAAGAAGGGAATATTAGATTCCAATTTCCGTTAAAGAAAGGCATGGAACACTTTCCTAGAAATAAAATTAGATTACCTTGTGAATCTATTATGAGAGCCACTTATGGATTGCATACCAAAGATGATAATCCCTAGATCTATTCTTGCTTTTATGCCTAGCTAGGGAAGTTAAACGATAGCGCTTGTTGGGAGGCAACCCAATTTTATTTTTGTTTCTTGCTTTTTGGTTCTGTTTAGTAATAAATAATTCATCTATCCTATGTTTATATGTGGTTTTATGCTTTTAATTAGTGTTTGTGCCAACTAGAACCTTTGGGAAGACTTGGGGGAAGTTTTTGCGATCTTGCTGTAAAAAAACAGAAACTTTAGTGCTCACGAGATTTGCTTCCATTTTTACTGGAGAGTGCGATTAGGTTGATTCTTTTTGAATATGATTAATAGACAAATTACTCACGTCCACCAATTTATTTCAGGATTTTTGGGGTTACAGAATTATTCGAAACCTACAGATTACTACAGATTGTTCTGTTTTTGACAGATTCTGTTTTTTCATGTGTTGTTTGCTTATTTTGATGAATCTATGGCTAGTATAGGAGGGTATGAACCATAGAGAAGTTGGAATACAGTAGGTTTAACACCAATATAAATAAATAATGAGTTCATTACAGTACCTTAAGCGGTGGTTTGTTTTCTTATACTAACGGAGCTCATGAGATTTTCTATTGAGTTTTGTGTTGTGAAGTTTTCAAGTTTTAGGTAAATATTTGATGGATTTTGGAATAAGGAGTGGCAAGAGCCTAAGCTTGGGGATGCCCCGGAAGGCATCCCTCTTTCGTCTTCATCCATCGGTAACTTTACTTGAGGCTATATTTTTATTCACCACATGATATGTGTTTTGCTTGGAGCGTCTTGTATGATTTGAGTCTTTGCTTTTTAGTTTACCACAATAATACTTGCTGTACACACCTTTTGGGAGAGACACACATGAATCGGAATTTATTAGAATACTCTATGTGCTTCACTTATATCTTTTGAGCTGGATAATTTTGCTCTAGTGCTTCACTTATATCTTTTAGAGCACGGTGGTGGTTTTATTTTATAGAAATTATTGATCTCTCATGATTCACTTATATTATTTTGAGAGTCCTTTAGAACAGCATGGTGATTTTCTTTGGCTATAAAATTGGTCCTAATATGATAGGCATCCAAGATTGGTATAATAAAAACTTTCATAAAAAGGTGCATTGAATACTGTGAGAAGTTTGATACTTGATAATTGTTTTGAGATATAAAGATGGTGATATTAGAGTTGTGCTAGTTGGGTAGTTGTGAATTTGAGAAATACTTGTGTTGAAGATTGCAAGTCCCGTAGCATGCACGTATGGTAACCGTTGTGTAACAAATTTGAAACATGAGGTGTTCTTTGATTGTCTTCCTTTTGAGTGGCGGTCGGGGATGAGCGATGGTCTTTTCCTACCAATCTATCCCCCTAGGAGCATGCGCGTAATGCTTGGTTTTTGATGACTTGTAGATTTTTGCAATAAGTATGTGAGTTCTTTATGACTAATGTTGAGTCCATGGATTATACGCACTCTCACCTTTCCATCATTGCTAGCCTCTTCGGTACCGTGCATTGCCCTTTCTCACCTTGAGAGTTGGTGCAAACTTCGCCGGTGCATCCAAACCCCGTGATAGGATACGCTCTAGCACACATAAACCTCCTTATATCACCATCAAAACAGCCACCATACCTACCTATTATGGCATTTCCATAGCCATTCCGAGATATATTGCCATGCAACTTTCCACTGTTTCATTTATGACACGCTTCATCATTGTCCTATTGCCTTGCATGATCATGTAGTTGACATCATATTTGTGGCAAAGCCACCATGCATAATTTATCATACATGTCACTCTTGATTCATTGCCCTTCCCGGTACACCGCCGGAGGCATTCATATAGAGTCATATTTTGTTCTAGTATCGAGTTGGAATCATTGAGTTGTAAATAATAGAAGTGTGATGATCATCATTAATAGAGCATTGTCCCAAATAAAAAAAGGGAAAGGCCAAAAAAGGCCCAAAAAGGAGAAATAAAAAAGGGACAATGCTACTATCTTTGTTTCCACACTTGTGCTTTAAAGTAGCACCATGATCTTTATGATAGAGAGTCTCTTGTTTTGTCACTTTCGTATACTAGTGGGAATTTTTCATTATAGAACTTGGCTTGTATATTCCAACAATGGGCTTCCTCAAATGCCCTAGGTCTTCTTGAGCAAGCAAGTTGGATGCACACCCACTTAGTTTCTTTTGTTGAGCTTTCATACATTTATAGCTCTAGTGCATCTGTTGCATGGCAATCCCTACTCCTTGCATTGACATCAATTGATGGGCATCTCCCTAGCCCATTTATTAGCCGCGACGATGTGAGACTTTCTCCTTTTTTGTCTTCTCCACATAACCCCCATCATTATATACTATTTCACCCATAGTGCTATATCCATGGCTCACGCTCATGTATGGCGTGGAAATTGAAAAAAGTTTGAGATTACTAAAGTATGAAATAATTGCTTGGCTTGTCATCGGGGTTGTGCATGATGAGAGCATTCTTGTGTGACAAAAATGGAGCATGACCAAACTATATGATTTTGTAGGGATGAACTTTCTTTGGCCATGTTATTTTGAGAAGACATGATTGCTTAGTTAGTATGCTTGAAGTATTATTATTTTTATGTCAATATTAAACTTTTGTCTTGAATCTCTCGGATCTGAATATTCATGCCACAATAAAGAAAATTACATTGAGAATTATGCTAGGTAGCATTCCACATCAAAAATTCTGTTTTTATCATTTACCTACTCGAGGACGAGCAGGAATTAAGCTTGGGGATGCTTGATACGTCTCCAACGTATCTATAATTTTTTATTGTTCCATGCTATTATATTATCTGTTTTGGATGTTTAATCGGCTTTATTATACACTTTTATATTATTTTGGGGACTAACCTACTAACCCAAGGCCCGGTGCAAATTGCTGTTTTTGGCCTATTCCAGTGTTTCGCAGAAAAGGAATATCAAACGGAATGAAACCTTCGGGAGAGTTATTTTTGGAAAAAACGTGATCCAGGGGACTAGGAGTAGACATCAAGAAAGGAGCGAGGAGGCCATGAGGCAGGGAGGCACGCCTGCACCCCTGGGTGCGCCCCCACCCTCGTGGGTCCCTCGCAGCTCCACCGACCTACTTCTTCCTCCTATATATATCCATAGACCCCAAAACATCAAGGAGCACCACGAAACCCTATTTCCACCTCCGCAACCTTCTCTACCCAAGAGATCCCATCTTGGGGCCTTTTCTGGAGCTCCGCCGGAGGGGGAATCGACCACGGAGGGCTTCTACATCAACACCATAGCCTCTCTGATGATGTGTGAGTATTTTACCACAGACCTTTGGGTCCATAGTTATTATCTAGATGGCTTCTTCTCTCTCTTTGGATCTCAACACAAAGTTCTCCTCGATCTTCTTGGAGATCTATTCGATGTAATTCTTTTTGCGGTGTGTTTGTCGAGATCTGATGAATTGTGGGTTTATGATCAAGATTATCTATGAACAATATTTGATTCTTCTCTGAAATCTTTTAGGTATGATTTGTTATCTTTGCAAGTCTCTTCGAATTATCAGTTTGGTTTGGCCTACTAGATTGATCTTTCTTGCAATGGGAGAAGTGCTTAGCTTTGGGTTCAATCTTGCGGTGTCCTTTCCCACTGACAGCAGGGGCAGCAAGGCACATATTGTATTGTTGCCATCGAGGATAAAAAGATGGGGTTTATATCATATTGCTTGAGTTTATCCCTCTACATCATGTCATCTTGCCTAATGCGTTACTCTGTTCTTATGAACTTAATACTCTAGATGCATGCTGGATAGCGGTCGATGTGTGGAGTAATAGTAGTTGTTGCAGAATCGTTTCGGTCTACTTGTCGCGGACGTGATGCCTATATACATGATCATGCCTAGATATTCTCATAATTATGCACTTTTCTATCAATTGCTCGACAGTAATTTGTTTACCCACCGTAATACTTATGCTATCTTGAGAGAAGCCACTAGTGAAACCTATGGCCCCCGGGTCTATCTTCCATCATATAAGTTTCACATCTATTTTATTTTGCAATCTTTATTTTCCTATCTATATAATAAAAATACCAAAAATATTTATCTTATTATCTCTATCAGATCTCACTCTCGTATGTGACCGTGAAGGGATTGACAACCCCTTTATCACGTTGGTTGCGAGGTTCTTATTTGTTTGTGTAGGTGCGAGGTGACTTGCATGTAGTCTCCTACTGGATTGATACCTTGGTTCTCAAAAACTGAGGGAAATACTTACGCTACTTTGCTACATCACCCTTTCCTCTTCAAGGGAAAACCAACGCAGTGCTCAAGAGGTAGCAAGAAGGATTTCTGGCGCCATTGCCGGGGAGATCTACGCACAAGTCAAGACATACCAAGTACCTATCACAAACTCTTATCCCTCGCATTACATTATTTGCCATTTGCCTCTCATTTTCCTCTCCCCCACTTCACCCTTGCCGTTTTATTTGCCCTATTTTTTTCCGTTCGCCTCTTTTTCGCTCGCTTCTTGTGTGCTTGTGTGTTGGATTGTTTGTCACGATGGCTCAATATAATACTAAATTGTGTGATTTTTCCAATACCAACAATAATGATTTTATTAGCACTCCGATTGCTCCCCTTACCGATGCTGAATCTTGTGAAATTAATACTGCTTTGCTAAATCTTGTCATGAAAGATCCGTTTTCTGGCCTTCCTAGTGAAGATGCCGCTACCCATCTAAACAGCTTTGTTGATTTGTGTGACATGGAAAAGAAAAAGCACATGGATAATGATATTGTTAAATTGAAGCTATTCCCGTTTTCGCTTAGAGATCGTGCTAAAACTTGGTTTTCTTCTTCGCCTAAAAATAGTATTGATTCTTGGAATAAGTGCAAAGATGCTTTTATCTCCAAGTATTTTCCTCCCGCTAAGATCATCTCTCTTAGAAACGATATTATGAGCTTTAAGCAACTAGATCATGAGCATGTTGCACAATCTTGGGAAGGCTGAAATTAATGATTCGCAATTGCCCTACTCATGGTTTGAATTTATGGATGATCGTACAAATTTTTTATGCTGGATTGAATTTTTCTTCTAGAAATCTTTTAGATTCGGCCACGGTTCTAATGCAAGCATGAGAGGGAAAGAAATGGGCGATCTCAGAATGCTCAAGGGGGGTTTTCTTGCCTGGAAGCTCTGCTGAAAAGAAGAAGTGTCGTCGTCGACGTAGTCGATCACCGGGGCATCATTGGCCTCGAGGTCTACCGGAGAGAAGAGGGCGAATAAATAGTAAATACAAGCAAACGGGTGCAACACTAAGCCTGACATGACAATATGCAGAGCTAGGGGTGTTCTAACGTAGTACTACACATTGCAGACGGAGAGGGAAAACATCCAAAGAGGTTTTCCGGTGTTTGGAGTTTTCCGGACAGAGGAAAAGAGGCGAAAAGTTCCATGTTCAACATGCTAGGGGCCTGCGACAAATGAATGGACCACGAATCCCAATTAATTGGATTTTTTGAGCAACTTTCATGTAGAAAACATTTTCATCTGAGCTACGATTCATTTTCTATTAAATATTAAAGATTTAAACATTTTCTAGATTTATTTAATTATTTAAACTTGAATTATCCAAAACAGTGAATGGTGACGTCAGCATGATGTTAGTGTGATGTCAGCAGTCAACACCAGCTGGTCAGGGTCAAAGCTGACCAGTGGGACCCACATGTCATACACAGTAGAGCTAACAGTAGTTCATTTTATTTAAACAGAGTTAATTAAGGGGTGGGCCCCGGGTTTCAGTGGCTGCTTAGGTTAATTAAACATTTTAATTTACACCACAGTTAATTAGCGGGTGGGGCCCGCCTGTCATTAACAAGGGTGCCCAGTCAACAAAGTTGACTGAGTCAAGTCAGTCAACAGGGCCCCACGGGCCAACGGTCAGCGGCTCAGGGGGCGGGCCCCAGTCGCCCTCGTCAGCCCACGCCGGGGCTGGTGACCGGAGTAACTCTGGTGGGCCGTTTCGCGGCGGCGCATCGCCGGTGAGGTTCGGAAACAGCCATCCGGGGTCTATTTGACACGCGAGAGGCGCCGTTCGGACGCGGTGAACGAGCCACGTCGAGTGGCGGCGGCGACAACAGCTGGGGAGGCCGAAAAGGGCGCCATCGATGAGCTGTAGTGGTGACGGCTTCCGGGCAACGGTGGAAACAACGCAAGAGAGGGCGGGTGCATGAACTGGAGGGTGCTACGGGTCCCTTCGGCGTCGAGGAGCACAGCCGAGAACTCGGTCGAGCTCAATATCGACCGAAACGACGGCGACGAACGGTGCGGCGGAGACGTCCTACGGCCACGGTGGCTAGTTGTGCTACGGGGACATAAATGAAGGAAATATGCCCTAGAGGCAATTATAAAGTTGTTATTTATATTTCCTCATATCATGATAAATGTTTATTATTCATGCTAGAATTGTATTAACCGGAAACTTAGTGCATGTGTGAATACATAGACAAACAGAGTTTCACTAGTATGCCTCTTCTTGACTAGCTCGTTAATCAAAGATGGTTAAGTTTCCTAGCCATGGACAAAGAGTTGTCATTTGATGAACGGGATCACATCATTAGAGAATGATGTGATTGGCCTGACCCATCCACTAGCTTAGCACCTTGATCGTTTAGTTTACTGTTATTGCTTTCTCCACAACTTATACATGTTCCTATGACTATGAGATTATGCAACTCCCGAATACCGGAGGAACACTTAGTGTTCTATCAAACGTCACAACGTAACTGGGTGACCATAAAGATGCTCTACAGGTGTCTCCGATGGTGTTTGTTGAGTTGGCATAGATCGAGATTAGGATTTGTCACTCCGTGTATCGGAGAGGTATCTCTAGGCCCTCTCGGTAATGCACATCACTATAAGCCTTGCAAGCAATGTAACTAATGAGTTAGTTACGGGATATAGCATTACGGAACAAGTAAAGAGACTTGCCGGTAACGAGATTGAACTAGGTATTGAGATACCGATGATCGAATCTCGGGCAAGTAACATACCGATGGCAAAGGGAACAACGTATGTTGTTATGTGGTTTGACCGATAAAGATCTTCGTAGAATATGTAGGAACCAATATGAGAATCTAGGTTCATCTATTTTTTATTGACCGGGGATGAGTCTCGGTCATGTCTACATAGTTCTCAAACCCGTAGGGTCCGCATGCTTAACGTTCGATGACGATTGATATTATGAGTTTATATGTTTTGATGTACCGAAAGTTGTTCGGAGTCGAGGATGAGATCACGGACATGACGAGGAGTCTCGGAATGGTCGAGACATAAAGATCAATATATTGGAAGCCTATGTTTGGACATCGGAATGGTTTCCGCTGAGTTCGGGAATATACCGGAGTACCGGGAGGTTACCGGAACCCCCCGGGAAGTATATGGGCCTTATTGGGCCATAGTGGGAGAGAGGAGAAGGGAGCCTAGGAGGGGGCGCCCCCCCCCCAAGCCCAATCCGAATTGGGTGGGGGGCTGCCCCCCCCCCTTTCCTTCGCCCTCTCTCCCCCTTCCTTCCTCTCCTAATCCAACTAGCGAAGGGGGCGGGGAATCCTACTCCCGGTGGGAGTAGGACTCCCCTTGGGAGCGCCATAGAGGGGCCGGCCCTCTCCTCCTCCACTCCTTTATATACGAGGGAGGGGGCACCCCATAGACACACAAGTTGATCTCTTAGCCGTGTGTTGTGCCCCCCTCCATAGATTTCCACTTCAGCCATATCGTTGTAGTGCTTAGGCGAAGCCCTACGTCGGTAACTTCATCATCACCGTCATCACGCCGTCGTGCTGACGAAACTCTCCCTCGACACTCGGCTGGATCTAGAGTTCGCGGGACGTCACCGAGCTGAACATGTGCAGATCGCGAAGGTGTCGTACCTTTGGTGCTAGGATCGGTCGGATCGTGAAGACGTACGACTACATTAACCGCGTTGTCATAACGCTTCCGCTTACGGTCTACGAGGGTACATGGACAACACTCTTCCCTCTCGTTGCTATGCATCACCTAGATAGATCATGCGTGTGCGTAGGAAATTTTTGAAATTACTATGTTCCCCAACAGTGGCATCCGAGCCAGGTCTATGCGTAGATGTTATATGCACGAGTAGAACACAAAGGAGTTGTGGGCATGGGTATATACATATTGCTTGCCGTCACTAGTTGATTCTTGATTCAACGACATTATTGGATGAAGCGGCTCAGACCGACATTACGCGTACGCTTACGCGAGACTGGTTCTACCGACGTGATTCACACACATGTGGCTAGTGGGTCTCAGTTTCTCCAACTTTAGTTGAATCGGATTCAATGAACATGGTTCTTTCTGAAGATCAAAAAGCAATCACTATACCGCGTTGTGGTTTTGGATGCGTAGATAAGAACAGTTCTTGCTCAACCCGTAGCAGCCACGTAAAACTTGCAACAACAAAGTAGAGGACGTCTAACTTGTTTTTGCAGAGCATGTTGTGATGTGATATGGCCATGACATGATGCTAACTTTTATTGTATGAGATGATCATGTTTTGTAACAGAGTTATCGGCAATTGGCAGGAGCCATATGGTTGTCGCTTTATTGTATGAAATGCAATCACCATGCAATTGCTTTACTTTATCACTAAGCGGTAGCGATAGTCGTAGAAGCAATAGTTGGCGAGACCACAACGATGCTTCGATGGAGATCAAGGTGTCAAGCCGGTGAGGATGGTGATCATAATGGTGCTTTGGAGATGGAGATCGAAGGCACAAGATGATGATGGCCATATCATATCACTTATATTGATTGCATGTGATGTTTATCTTTTTATGCATCTTATCTTGCTTCG
This sequence comes from Triticum urartu, assembly GCF_056163025.1. NCBI lineage: Eukaryota > Viridiplantae > Streptophyta > Magnoliopsida > Poales > Poaceae > Triticum > Triticum urartu. The sequence goes on from NC_141877.1 coordinate 33,247,890, forward strand.
ATTGACGGTAGAATTATAAGATGATCTCTCACTAAATTATCAAGAAGTGTTCTCCCTGAGTATGCACCGTTGCCAAAGTTCGTCGTGCCCAGACACCACGTGATGATCGGGTGTGATAAGCTCTACGTCCATCTACAACGGGTGCAAGCCAGTTTTTGCACAAGCAGAATACTCAGGTTAAACTTGACGAGCCTAGCATATGCAGATATGGCCTCGGAACACGGAGACCGAAAGGTCGAGCGTGAATCATATAGTAGATATGATCAACATAAACGATGTTCACCATTGAAAACTACTCCATCTCACGTGATGATCGGTTATGGTTTAGTTGATTTGGATCACGTAATCACTTAGAAGATTAGAGGGATGTCTATCTAAGTGGGAGTTCTTTAGTAATATGATTAATTGAACTTAAATTTATCATGAACTTAGTCCCTGATAGTATCTTGCTTGTTTATGTTGATTGTAGATAGATGGCTCATGCTGTTGTTCCGTTGAATTTTAATGCGTTCCTTGAGAAAGCAAAGTTGAAAGATGATGGTAGCAATTACACGGACTGGGTCCGTAACTTGAGGATTATCCTCATTGCTGCTCAGAAGAATTACGTCCTGGAAGCACCGCTGGGTGCCAGGCCTGCTGCTGGAGCAACACCAGATGTTATGAACGTCTGGCAAAGCAAAGCTGATGACTACTCGATAGTTCAGTGTGCCATGCTTTACGGCTTAGAATCGGGACTTCAACGACGTTTTGAACGTCATGGAGCATATGAGATGTTCCAGGAGTTGAAGTTAATATTTCAAGCAAATGCCCGAATTGAGAGATATGAAGTCTCCAATAAGTTCTATAGCTGCAAGATGGAGGAGAACATTCCAATAAGATTGACTGCATGTGATGTTTATCCTTTATGCATCTTATTTTTCTTAGTTCGGTGGTAGCATTATAAGATGATCTCTCACTAAATTTCAAGGTATAAGTATTCTCCCTGAGTATGCACCGTTGCTACAGTTCATCATGCCGAGACACCGCGTGATGATCGGGTGTGATAAGCTCTACGTTCACATACAACGGGTGCAAGCCAGTTTTGCACACGCAGAATACACGGGTTAAACTTGACGAGCCTAGTATATGAAGATATGGCCTCGGAACACTGAGACCGAAAGGTAGAGCGTGAATCATATAGTAGATATGATCAACATAGTGATGTTCACCATTGAAAACTACTCCATCTCACGTGATGATCGGACATGGTTTAGTTGATATGGATCACGTGATCACTTAGATGATTAGAGGGATGTCTATCTAAGTGGGAGTTCTTAAGTAATTTGATTAATTGAACTTTAATTTATCATGAACTTAGTACCTGATAGTATTTTTTCATGCATATGTTGTTGTAGATAGATGGCCCGTGTTGTTGTTCCATTGAATTTTATTGCGTTCCTAGAGAATTCTAAGTTGAAAGATGATGGTAGCAATTACACGGACTGGGTTCGTAACTTGACGATTATCCTCATTGCTGCACACAAGAATTACATCCTGGAAGCACCGCTAGGTGACAAACCCGCTGCAGGAGCAACGCCAGATGTTATGAACACCTGGCAGAGCAAAGCTGATGACTACTCGATAGTTCAGTGTGCCATGCTTTATGGCTTAGAACTGGGACTTCAACGACATTTTGAACGTCATGGAGCATATGCGATGTTCCAGGAGTTGAAGTTAATATTTCAAGCAAATGCCCGTATTGAGAGATATGAAGTCTCCAATAAGTTCTACAGCTGCAAAATGGAGGAGAGTAGTTCTGTCAATGAACATATACTCAGGATGTCTGGGTACCACAACCACTTGACTCATCTGGGAGTTAATCTTCCTGATGATAGTGTCATTGACAGAGTTCTTTAATCACTGCCACCAAGCTACAAGAGCTTCGTGATGAACTATAATATTCAAGGGATGGATAAGATGATTCCCGAGCTCTTCGCAATGCTAAAGGCTGCGGAGGTAGAAATCAAGAAGGAGCATCAAGTGTTGATGGTCAACAAGACCACCAGTTTCAAGAAAAAAAGGTAAAGGGAAGAAGGGGAACTTCAAGAAGAACGGCACGCAAGTTGCTGCTCAAGTGAAGAAGCCCAAGTCTGGACCTAAGCCTGGGACTGGGTGCTTCTACTGCAAAGGGACTGGTCACTGGAAGCGGAACTGCCCCAAGTATTTGGCGGAGAATAAGGATGGCAATGTGAAAGGTATATTTGATATACATGTTATTGATGTATACCTTACTAATGCTCGCAGTAGCGCCTGGGTATTTGATACTAGTTATGTTGCTAATATTTGCAACTCGAAATAGGGGCTACGGATTAAGCAAAGATTTGCTAAGGACGAGGTGATGGTGCGCGTGGGAAATGGTTCTAAAGTCGATGTGATCGTCGTCGGCACGCTACCTCTACATCTACCTTCGGGATTACTTTTAGACCTAAATAATTGTTATTTGGTGCCAGCGTTGAGCATGAACATTATATCTGGATCTTGTTTGATGCGAGACGGTTATTCATTTAAATCAGAGAATAATGGTTGTTCTATTTATATGAATAATATCTTTTATGGTCATGCACCCTTGATGAGTGGTCTGTTTTTACTAAATCTTGATAGTAGTGATACACATGTTCATAGTATTAAAGCCAAAAGATATAAGTTTAATAATGATACTGCAACTTATTTGTGGCACTGCTGTTTAGGTCATATTGGTGTAAAGCACATGAAGAAACTCCATACTGATGGACTTTTGGAATCACTTGATGCTTGCGAACCATGCCTCATGGGCAAGATGACTAAGATTTCGTTCTCCGGAAAAATGGAGCGAGCAACAAACTTGTTGGAAATAACACATACTGATGTATGCACTCCGATGAGTGTTGATGCTCGCAGCAGGTATCGTTATTTTCTTACCTTCACAGATGATTTGAGCAGATATGGGTATATCTACTTGATGAAACATAAGTCTGAAACATTTGAAAAGTTCAAAGAATTTTAGAGTGAAGTGGAAAATCATCGTAACAAGAAAATTAAGTTTCTACGATCTGATTGTGGAGGTGAATATTTGAGTTATGAGTTTGTTCTTCATTTGAAACAATGTGGAATAGTTTCGCAACTCATGCCACCTGGAACACCACAGCATAATGGTGTGTCCGAACGTCGTAACCGCACTTTATTAGATATGGTACGATCTATGATGTCTCTTACCGATTTACCGCTATCATTTTGGGGTCATGCTTTAGAGACGGCTGCATTCACATTAAATAGGGCACCATCAAAATCCGTTGAGACGATGCCTTATGAACTGCGATTTGGCAAGAAACCCAAGTTGTCATTTCTTTAAGTTTGGGGCTGCGATGCTTATGTGAAAAAACTTCAACCTGATAAGCTCGAACCCAAATCGGAGAAATGCGTCTTCATAGGATACCCAAAGGAGGCTGTTGGGTACACCTTCTATCACAGATCTGAAGTCAAGATATTCGTTGCTAAGAATGGATCCTTTCTAGAGAAGAAGTTTCTCTTGAAAGAAGTGAGTGGGAGGAAAGTAGAACTTGACGAGGTAATTGTACGTACTCCCTTATTAGAAAGTAGTTCATCACAGAAATCAGTTCCAGTGATTCCTACACCAATAAGTGAGGAAGCTAATGATGATGATCATGAAACCTCTAATCAAGTTACTACCGAACCTCGTAGGTCAACCAGAGTAAGATCCGCACCATAGTGGTACGGTAATCCTGTTTTGGAGGTCATGTTGCTTGACCATGACGAGCCTATGAACGATGAGGAAGCGATGATGAGCCCAGATTCTGAATAATGGCTTGAGGCCATGAAATCTGAGATGGGATCCATGTATGAGAACAAAGTGTGGACTTTGGTTGACTTGCCGGATGATCGGCAGGACATAGAGAATAAATGGATCTTCAAGAAGAAGACTGACGTTGACGGTAATGTTACTGTCTACAAAGATTGACTTGTTGCAATAGGTTTTTGCCAAGTTCAAGGAGTTGACATGTTAGCAATTGTCGCATTTTATGATTATGAAATTTGGCAAATGGATGTCAAAACTACATTCCTTAATGGATATCTTAAAGAAGAGTTGTATATGATGCAACCAGAAGGTTTTGTCGATCCAAAAGGTGCTAACAAAGTGTGCAAGCTCCAGCGATCCATTTATGGACTGGTGCAAGCCTCTCGGAGTTGGAATATAC